>NC_084625.1:34838733-35078733 GCF_033978795.1 Nerophis ophidion | reverse complement strand
CAAATGAGGGATAATGATGCAATATGTACATACAGCTAGCCTAAAGAGCATGTTAGCATCGATTAGCTTGCAATCATGCCGTGACCAAATATGTCTGATTAGCACACTCCACATAAGTCAATAACATCAACAAAACTCTCCTTTGTGATTTCGTTGACTTTATCGTTGGAAATGCATCTGCTTTGAGTGTCGCAGGATATCCACACGTTCTTGCCATCTCTGTGCCATCTCTGTCGTAGCATAGCTGTTGTCGGTACAGTGTGCAGAACAAACGAGGGACTTTCGCATCTTTTGACCACTTGTGGAACTTGAAACCATCTCTGTTCGTGTTGTTACACCCTCTGACAACACACCGACGAGGCATGATGTCTCCAAGGTACTGGATAACAGTCGAAAAAATGGAAAATAACAGAGCTGATTTGACTTGGTGTGTGTAATGTGTTTGAGAAATTGGCGGGTCGCTTCACGATGTGACGTCACGGGTGAAAGGTCATTGCTCCGACAGGCGAACAATTGAAAGGGGTTTAAATCGCCAATTCACCCTTTTAGAGTTCGAAAATCGATTAAAAAAACATATGGTCTTTTTTCTGCAACTTTAAGGTATATATTGACGCTTACATAGGTCTGGTGATAATGTTCCCCTTTAATATTCAGCTCACAACATGTAAATGGAGTATTGTTGGTGGTTTTTAGATGTTTTTTTTAAAGGGCTCTGTGGGCGGAATAGAGGAGCCATTGTTGACTCCATTGTTAGATGATTGTTTCCATTGTTTATTTATGATTCAGAAAGCATAAAAAATAAAAACATGTGTGTTCTTGTCTCATATAGGGATTGTGAATGATAGGCGAACTTAAAAAATGCATTTCCACTTTAAGGTAAATAATCATCCATCCATCCATCCATCCATCCATCCATCCATTTTCTACCGCTTATCCCTCTCGGGGTCGTGAGGGTGCTGAAGTCTATCCCAGCTGCACTCGGGCGGAAGCCAAGGTGCACCCTGGACAAGTCACCACCTCATCGCAGAGAGACAACATTCACACTCACATCCACACACTAGGACCAATGTAATGTTGCCAATCAACCTTCCCCAGATGCATGTCTTTGGAGGTGGGAGAGGGAACCCACAATGTCCCAGGGAGAACATGCAAACTCCACACAGAAAGAACCCAAGGATCGAACCCAGGACCTTCTTATTGTGAGGCACCAGCACTAACCCCTGTGTCATCATGCTGCCGTAAAGAAGCATGTGCCCTCAAAATCAATAGCACTATAATCTGTGTTCATGCATGATTCATTGCATCATTTTTGTAATTAATTACTTCTGCTTTGTTTAATCAGCCATTTTACTGCCATATTACAGACAGGGTTTGGAAACAATTAAGGTAGACTGTAAAATAAGACCGTAAAAACTATGGCAAGCAATTGTTAAATAGCAACAGTAATAGGGCGTGAAATTAAAAATAATTTATCACAGTAGCACATGCAATGAATTCCTGTAAATATAATATAATACGTACAGAACGCATGACTTCACTGGAAACATATTCAAAAATTGTACAATGTATTTGCAAATACTGTAATGTCACAAGCATGCCAATATTCTTAAATGCACGTGTTTGTCTATGTGGAGTTTTCCCTCGTCAGGGTTTCTCAAACCACCAAACATCATCATGAGAGCCCGGTTCAGGTTCACAATGTATATTTATTTTTTCAAATAAAGTCTCTGCTTTGCTTTTCAGCAATTGTCTTTTGGTCTTTTTCTCCGTGTGCTCCAACTCCATCAACTTCTCCTTTCCGACTGCTGCCTTTAACAGAGCGACAGGTGATCAGACACTTTCAGCTGTGTCATCCACTCACCTATTGCCAATCTCGAAGCCGGTCCTGCCACAACCCGCTTAGCTGCAGGAGCGCAGGCCACGCCCACCACATACCTCCACCGCCAGACTCAGGCCGGGACGCCATCCGGCCGCACCTACTCAGGAAGTCCGCCACGGCCGTCTGTGCACCCAGCACCCGGTCTGTGGATCACTCTGAAGTTGTAGAGTTGCAAAGCTAGATACCAACGGGTGAGCCACGCTTTGGCATCCTTTATGCGGTGGAGCCAATGGAGGGGTTTGTGGTCCTAACAGAGGCTGAATGAGCACCCCAGGAGGTAGTATCGGAGGGCCCCGACCGCCCTCCTGATGGCGAGGCACTCCCTCTCCACTTTGCTGTACCTGACCTCCCTTTCGGACAGCTTACGGCTGATGTAGAGGATGGGTCGGCCCTCCACCTGCTGGGACAAAACCGCTCCCAGACCTCTGCCCGACGCGTCAGCCTGCAGACAAAACGGGAGAGAAAAATCAGGCATGTGTAGGACCGGATCCACGCAGAGAGCCTTCTTAACCCTCTCAAACGCCTGCTG
Organism: Nerophis ophidion; assembly: GCF_033978795.1. Taxonomy (NCBI): domain Eukaryota; kingdom Metazoa; phylum Chordata; class Actinopteri; order Syngnathiformes; family Syngnathidae; genus Nerophis; species Nerophis ophidion. The sequence goes on along the minus strand of NC_084625.1, from coordinate 35,076,325 downwards.
GCACTGCTCAGTCCACTGGACCAGATCTGGGCCACCCTTTCGGGTGAGGTCAGTTATTGGGCTGGTCAGGTCCGCAAACCGGGGGATAAACTTCCGGTAGTAACCCGCCAGACCCAAAAACTGCCTCACCTCTTTTTTTCGTCTTGGGGGTTGAGGCAGGCCGCAATTGTCGCTGTTTTATCGCACCTGCCCTCCTCCCAAGTGGTACCCCAGATACTGTACTTCCCTCCGGCCAACTGCACACTTTGCCGGATTGGCGGTGAGTCCTGCCTGCCTCAGGGACTCGAGCACTGCCCCCACCCGCTGCATGTGTTGTTCCCAGCCGCTACTCTGGATGATGACATCATCCAGGTAGGCGGCGTGGGGTCGCAGCACCCGGTCCATGAGGCGCTGGAACGTGGCGGGTGCACCGAAAGGAAGTATTACAAATTGGTATAAACCTTCCGGGATGGAAAAGGCCGTTTTTTCCTTGCACTCTGGTGACAAGGGTATCTGCCAGTAGCCCTCGGTTAAATCCAGTGTCGTGAAAAACGAGCAGTGCCCATCCGATCCAGGAGCTCGTCGACCTGAGGCATGGGGTACGCGTCAAAACATGATACTTCATTCACCTTGCGGTAATCCACACAGAACTGCACAGACCAACCCTTCATCCCTACTATGGGGCTGCACGACGCACTGTGGGATTCTTCTCTTACCCCCAATTCCAGCATGGATTTTAATTCTTCCCGAACTATTTGGCGTTTGTGTTTGGGGAGCCTGTATGGCCGAGATTGCATCGTAAACCCAGTGCTGGTCTCAAAATGACGCCGGATGAGATTCGTGCGGCCGGGCCGAGGGGAGAACACGTCAGAGAAGCGCCGCTGCAGCTTAGCAACATCCGCTTTCTGCGCTAATGTGAGCTGGTTATCACTACTGTTACCATGGATACAGGCTCCGCCTCCCTCCATCCCTTCAGTAGGTTTAGATGGTATATTTGCGTGTCTCTGCCCCGGTCCGAGCGTCGAACCTCGTAATCCACATCACCCACTTGCCGTGTAACCTCGAAAGGTACTTGCCACCTCGCAAGTAATTTCGAGCTGGATGTTGGGAGTAATACAAGCACTTTTTTCCCGGTGAAAATGTTCTTAGCTGGGCCCCCTTGTTGTACGTGCGTTGTTGCCGTTCCTGGGCACGGAGCAAATTCTCACGTGACAGATTGTGGGTGCTTTGTCTTCCATTTGTTCACCTCTTGACACTTTTTTGGGATTTAAATAAATGTTTGTAAACTGTTGCCAACTGCGTGCCTTGCCATCCTTGATTTGAAGTTTTGTTTGCAAAGGTTACATTACCTTCCCCCGAGGCGGGGTGTGACATATGGTGGCTGTGGTAGGATGGCATACCGCAGAGTTTAAAACAAACATGGCAGAAGGCAGGCCAGAACTGGTTTGAGATCCCAAGTGTCGGAGGTCGCAATGACAGAGGAGACTGATGAGATGGCTGGTCGAGGTGCCACAGCAATGAGGCTGGACCGGACGACTATGGCTGAGGAGCATGAAGTTGGATGGAACACTGAGGAGTCTGAAGAAGACGTCTAAGGTTTTGAGAACTCTGGGGCTAGGCGTAAGCAGCACAGGAAGAGGTCTGGGAAGGCTAGGTGGTCTGCTGAACCACCAAGGACTGAAAGAGTACTAGGTGATCCTACCCTGTTCAACATGTTCCAAGACTTTTTAATTGGACAGCAACATAGGGAAGTTGTTTTAGTCCGTGAACTCCAGGAGTTGAAAACAGTCGGTACAAGGCCTAGCCTAGATCACTCACTCACTAACCAAAATGCAAACCGTCCTGATAATAGTCATTGTGAGCAGTCGCCAAAACCCAGAACTCGCCCATATCCAACTCCTAGCCCTCAAGCGTCGCCGTCCAGAGATGCCTTGCCACCTGACCATCATCTCCAAAAAGGCCCAAAGATTTTCCCTATGCAGCAGGGTGAGGACATCAAAAACTTTCTTGTCCGCTTCAAGCGCATCGCTCGCCCCTTGGGCTGGCCTCAGTTTGAATGGGCCTGCAGACTTGTTCCACTCTTGACCGGCAAAGATGCTTCCAACGTCTACGCTGACCTTAAAGAAGCCCTCCTGGCTAAGTTTGATATCTCTCCTGAGACTTAAAGGCTACAGTTCCGGTCAACCTACATTCCCCCTGGTGAATCTCCCAAGGAGACTTACAACAGACTCAAAGGTCTCTACAGAACCAGCCAGAGCAGCGTTCCAAAGAAGACATCGCAGAGCTTTTCATTCTGGAGCAAATCCTTCACCTGCTGCCCAACGAAATGAAGACTTGGGTCAAGGAACACGAGCCAGAAGACGGACTTACTGCTGCTAAACTTGCAGGCCAGTATTTGAATGCTCGTAAAGGACTCAAAATGCCAAGGTAGCAGAACAGCCGTGTAGCAACCCAAGGTGCAGCCAACCTGTCAAACCAAAGAGGGGTGCAGAAAGCAGGTGGTTACAGCACCTCAGGGGACAACAGACTGTTCCCGAGACAGAGTCCAGTGAAGAATCTCATCTGCTACCACTGCCAACAGCCAGGGCATCGAGCCCCAGTCTGCCCCTTGAAATGTCCCAAGCTGTCCAGCTTCTGTCATGTTCCCCATCCCTCTGTCCTAGCTTCAGTCATGACACCTGCTCTTGCACCCGATCCTGAACCTGAGGCCAAACCTAACATGATGCCAGCTTGTGTTAATGGCCGTCCCGTGCAAGCACTGTTGGACAAAGGAAAGGCATCCCAAGTGTACCACATCAACCTTCTGAAGGAACGGAAGGAGAGGAACTCCTCTGTGGAAGGAAAGGATGTCCAGGCCAGTCAAGTACCCACTCAAACCAAGGAGTTGCAAGAGGAAACAGTGATGCTGGCACGGGAAGTGGAAATGGAGTATGATGTTGAGATGGATCTGTCCATGCTCACTAGACCACCGCAACCTGATGTAAGTCACTTGTCTGCACAATCTGCCCTTAAACTCTTGCATGTGTGTGAGGAATTCCCAGTATTGTTCAGTGGAAAGCCAGGAAAAACTCCACTAATTGAACAGTCATTCACTTAAAAAACCCAACACATATCTGTCAGCGCCCATACAGAGTGCCTGAGCGGATGGTGGAGCCCCTCAACCATGATATCCAAACCATGCTGGATCTAGGAGTGATTGAACCCTCAAACAGTAAGTGGTGTAAACCCATTGTCCTTGTTCCTAAAAAACACAATACAATAAGTGTATGTAATGACCTACGCAAAGTGAATGTCATTTCTAAATTTGATGCTTATCCCATGCCACGTATTGATGAACTTCTTGAGAAGCTAGGCAACGCTGTGTTCATCACCACCCTTGACCTGTGTAAGGGATACCGGCAAGTCCCTTTACAGACGGAGTCAAGGGAATACACTGCCTTCCGTGGAACAAAAGGGCTCTATCATTACACGGTTATGCCTTTTGTACTCCACGGAGCCCCTGCAACATTTCAGCGGCTAATGGATCATGCTCTGCAGGGGTGTGGCCAGTTCTCTGCTGTCAATCTTGATGATGTTGTGATTTATAGCACTTCCTGGGAAGACCACCTCGCTCACATAAGTGAAGTCCTGCTTCGGATCCATTTTGCCGGGCTCACTCTTAACACCCAGAAATGTGAGTGGGCCAAAGCTGAGGTGTTCTACTTAGGGTACCATCTTGGCAATGGGCAGATACGTCCTCAGGTGGACAAGGTGAAGGCTATCCAAAACAGTCCTAGACCCCGGACAAAGAAGCAGGTCAGGTCATTCTTGGGGCTTTCTGGGTAGTACAGAACATTTGTGCCCCACTTCTCTACCATAACAGCTCCTCTTGTCAAACTGACAACCAAAGCATCCTCTAATCCTGTCAAATGGACAGAAACATGTGAACCTGCCTTCAAGAAGGTCAAAGCCATTCTATGCTCTTCCCCGGTCTTACGGAATCCTGACTTCAACCAACGATTCCTTGTTCAAGTTGATGCCTCCGGTGTGGATCTTGGAGTCGTCCTAGCCCAAAGAAAGGAGAGCGAGGAACAACCACTACTCTATCTGAGCCGTAAACTGCATCCCAGAGAAACTAGGCACTCTGCCATGGAAAAGGAATGTCTTGTCATTAAGAGGGCTTTGGACAGCCTACGTTATTACCTTCTGGGACGGATCTTTGATTTGGAAACGGACCACTGGGCATTGAGCTGAATCAACTCCATGAGAGATAAGAACTCCGGTGTCACCAGATAGTACTTGGCATTACAGCCCTATTGTTTCAATATCACACATCGGGCTGGCAAAACTAACTTGCTAGCTGATTACTTGTCTCATCTCCCTGAACTTGCTGTCGTTGGAGAGGAGGGTGGTGATGTGACAGTTTGACCCCACACTGTCACTGTTGGACCTTTGGCTTCCTCTCAAACCGTGCACATTTGTTAAGAAGCTCAACATGGACACACTACAAACATTCAATCGTGTTAGTGAAAAGCATGCTCAACAAACAAATTGTAACATCTCACTCACCATGGCTCTGAATGTGTGACTAAAAGAGTCAGGGTGGGGCTGAATGCTCACTTGGCTGAGCACACCTGCTTTGACTAATTAGGCCTAATTCGGGCCAAACCATGACTTTCAGGAGCTGGGTGTTGCCGAGGGACACTGGACATTTGAAAGTTGTGTTGTCTAAACCTGAGTACACTGCGTACAAAAATGACTGCATTAAAAATGCAAAAGTACTATGTGAATACTTTTTAGACATGTGATGGTTATTTATGGTGTAATTTACAAAATAACTGTTTTCTTAATTTCCGCTGTCAAATTGGTCCCAGCTAGTGGGCGGGGCTATGGACTATTTAAGTGAGGAAAAAGCCATTTTTCTGCCGTCTGCTGTCTGTCACTGCCAGAGGATGTTCTCTGTCCTGAGCAAGAGTTTCGGTCTCCATACATCAAACAACTACTGAGGTGATTATTTTGATGAGGATTTTATGTTGTGTTGTAACCGGTTAAATGAATTTTGTTGATTGCTAATTTATGTAGTAATGAGTGTACAAAGCAAACATCCTGATCTCAATTTGGCTCAGTGTGCCAAACACTGCACTAACAGGAAACAGATGCTTGAGCAACAACCAACTTAACAGGAGACCAAGGGAGGTTCCTAGACACGAGACACATAGCAACTGACGTCAGTCAGTAGACTGACCAATCAATTAACTACTGGCACAGAGTATATAGATGCTGTACAACAAACTCTCAGACAGATCGCTTTGGGTTTTCCTGGTACTACTGTTCAAGTGTACTAAACGATCTCCGCTCTCTGCAGACTGTGTTAAATAAAATACTTCTACTTGACTCAACTCCTGCCTCCTCGAATTGTTTTCCTGCTCCTGGCCCGGGTGAGACGGCACTAAAAATGCGTCTCAACAGTAGCTAAATCTGTTTTGTTATTTAATTCTTTACTTTGATCAATTTGATGTTTGACATTTGATTGTGAATATATGTATTTTGATATAATGAATGATTTACATTTTGATTATTTTTAATATGCTTATTTTGGAAGTGGGAGGAAGCCGGAGTACCCGGAGGGAACCCACGCATTCACGGGGAGAACATGCAAACTCCACACAGAAAGATCCCGAGCCTGGATTTGAACCCAGGACTGCAGGACCTTCGTATTGTGAGGCAGACGCACTAACCCCTCGTACCCCGCCTTCCGCCCGATTGTAGCTGAGATAGGCGCCAGCGCCCCCCGCGACCCCAAAAGGGAATAAGCGGTAGAAAATGGATGGATGGATGGATGCTTATTTTGATTAATTATCTATAGGCTTATTTAACGCATGCAACTTTGAAATCTATTTAGAATATAAATGTACTACATATAATATACGATACTAATATCCTCTTTATTTATTACTCTTACAGAGTGTAGGTGCTTTGTCTTCCTTTTGTTCACCTCCTAACACTTTTTTGGGACTTAAATAAATGTTTGTAAACTGTTGCCAACTGCGTGCTTTGACATCCTTGATTTGAAGTCTGGTTTGCAAAGGTTACGTTACCTTCACCCGAGGCGGGGTGTGACATTCACAATATATATTTATTGTTTTCAAATAAAGTCTCTGCGTTGCTTTTCAGCAATTGTCTTTTGGTCTCTTTCTCCGTGTGCTCCAATTCCAACAACTTCTCCATTTCGACTGCTGGCTTTAACAGCGCGACAGGCAATCAAACAAACACTTTCAGCTGTGTCATCCACTCACCTGTCGCCAATTTCGAAGCTGGTCCTGCCACACCCTGCTTTGCTGCAGGTGTGCAGGCCACGCCCACCACAGTCTAAATTAATGATTTTGCACATTGTTCATTTACATTTTTCGCATAACTAAATTGTTTTAGGTGTTTGTGTTAAAGCATTAGCCTGGTTAACTTTTGGCTAGCAACATGGTTTCTTCTATTTTTGTGGCAAGTGGTTTCAGTCATTGAGGGGTTATGTCTATGTGCTTTAGTTTAAAAGACATCGAAATAAACCACGTTGTATGTTTCAGTGTATTGGAAATTCTTGCAAGCAGTTATTTAACGGATACAAAGCATTAAAGTCTCATATTCAATAGCTCGCTCTAAGGAACATGTTGCAGAAGGCCAAGGTGTGAGTTGTCCAGTGAAAGGTTGCACACATACTCTAAAGTTTGAATCGTCATGCACCGCTCACATGTCTTGGAAACACAGGCGTTTTTCAGTTACTAAATACGGTGGTGCAGTGGTTAGCGCTCGTGCATTACCTTGAGAAGGTCCTGGGTTTGATCCCCGGGCTAGGGTTCTTTCTGTGTGGAGTGTACATGTTCTTCTCGTGACTGTGTGGATTCTCTTCGGGTACTTCAGTTTCCTCTCACCTCCAAAGACATCCACCTGGGGGATAGGTTGATTGGCAAAACCAAATCGACCCTAATTTGTTTAACGGTAAATACCTGGCAATCACAGCTGCCAGTATTTTACTGTAAATTCTATAGGTTATCAACCGTAAAATTAACAGATATAACATCAACATATCGTAATGTTCTACACATTGTGACTGTATTTTTTCACAGTAAATTCCTGGCAACCACAGCTGCTGGTATTTTACCGTAAACTGTGGGGTTTTTTTTGTTTTTTTTACAATGAGCATTTGTAAAATCTTTCTGTGTAAATACCTAATTTCACAACATAAATCTGCGGCAATAGTTCGGTGCAGCGAATGTGAGGAAAACCATTTTCAGTAAGTGCAGCTTGTATAGTCAAGAAAACATGGTAACTTAATGTCCACTATCTGCAATTAGGGAAACAAATGGTTTTGAATCACAAAGTCAGTGGTCAACTTTCGAGGTTCCACTCTAGCGTGGAAAAGTCCAACATGGTGCTTGTAAGAAAAGGCAAAAGAGAGCCTCTTGTCTCAGTTTGAAACCGTTGACCTCAAAGCAGAACGAGGCGGGGAGCAGAAAGGAATGCCAGAAGCTGAGAAGAGCGAGAATGTGTGTCACATTCCGGCACAGAACCTAAAAGTGAAAAAAAAGTAATCACTAGGTCTACGTCAAGACAATGGTGAGAAAACTAGTCAAATCAAACTGCATCAGATGTGTCAAGTCAGAAATGATTGTTTTTGCAGATGTTTTCCCCCCACTCTCCCATTTGGGATCACCAGGTATGCATTTGGGTCAGCCTTATGCCGGCAGACCATCAGACAAACAAACAAGAAATGTTTTATTCATCAGTACTGAGACACATGTGAGCGCAGGTGCTCGGAGTTTGCTGCACTTAAACCAGAGCAGACTTTTAGCACGCCTAAAATCAGCTGAATGAGAGATTTCGAGGAATGGTTTGCGTTGGAAAGCGTTTTCCCTTTGTGGAGCCAAACAAATGATTGATGTTTAAAAGCTCCTAATCAGAATGCAATGGATCAGCCTGCTGCAATCAGACAGCAGACGCGTCTTATATGTACCAGTGCAAAACTATGGAGAGGTTAGGTATCAGACATGATCAATAACACTCTTGTGCTTTTGATTGGTGGCTTCCTGCAAAGTGCCTTCACCTTGTTTTTTCTGTGGATTTTGAATGAGGTAGTTGTGGCCTGAAAGGTCAGAGCAGCAATTTATCATAGAGCAAGAAAGCTTTTTTTCATATATTTTTGTACACTATCTGGTACAATACAGTTTATTTAAGTAACTGAGGCCAAATCACTTCATGGTCATTGACACCTCCCTAAAAGCCACAATTTGTCCTCTGTCAGCCTATTTGAATGGTAGCAAAGAAATAATAATAATTTATAATAATATAATATAAATAATAATTATTCCATCCATCCATTTTCTACCGTTTATTCCCTTTCGGGGTCGCTGGGCGCGCTGGCGCCTATCTCAGCTACAATCGGGCGGAAGGCGGGGTACACCCTGGACAAGTCACCACCTCATCGCAGGGCCAACACAGATAGACAGACAATAATTATATTGCTTTTGACTCTCTGACACAATATGACGTTAGAAGCTAAGCACAAGAGTCCAATCAGTGAATCTTCATTGAATTACGGTTTTACCAATGCATCATAATACTTTGGGGAAAATTGTAATAATATTATATTATGGCAAAGCAAAAAAAACTATTCATTTTATAACACAGTTGAACTATCCATCCATCCATTTTTTACTGTTTGTCCCTTTTGGAGTCGCGGGGGTTGCTGGAGCCTATCTCAGCTGCATTCGGGCTGAAGGCGGTGTACACCCTGGACAAGTCGCCACCTCATCGCGGGGCCAATACAGATAGACAACATTCACACTCACATTCATACACTAGGGACCATTTAGTGTTGCCAATCAACCTATCCCCAGGTGCATGTCTTTGGAGGTGGGAAGAAGCCGGAGTACCCGGAGGGAACCCACGTAGTCACGAAGAGTCCGGAATTGAACTCAGGACTACTCAGGACCTTCTTATTGTGAGGCACATGCACTAACCACTGCCCACAGTTGCACTAACTGAGACCAAATCTGTTCATGTCCAAATATGTGCACCATCTGTAAATTTTGGGGAAAATATTGTACTATTGGAGGACTTGTATTGCTTTTGAGTATTTCACACAACATGCCCTTGGGAGCTGTGGTCAAAGGATCAAATCAGAACATGTTGATTGTAAGCTTGCTACCAGTCAAAATCACAAAGTCATTTTCAAACTTTTTTTGGAGTTCTTTCAGCAAGAACTCTATTAATTTTGAATACCAGACACAAATAAAAGACCTCGTTGGTTCAAGTTAAAGGTCGAAACAGTTCAATTCATTGTCACTTCTGTAGTAGTCACACTTATCAGAACCCTATCAATCTTGATAGTATCTGATAAAATACCAGCAAGGTAGCTGGAACGAGAACCCTATTGATTTTTATACTATCCTATCCCATACCGACAATGTAGCTGACACAACAGACCTATTCATTTTGGAAAATATCTGATGCAATTTTGACATAGTAGCTGGAACAAATACCCTATTCATTTTGGATAGTATCTAATGAAATAATGTCAAGGTTGCTTTAAGAACCCTACTAATTTTTACAGTATCCTATTTAATACCGACAAAGTAGCAGAAACAACTGACCGATTAATTTTGAATAGTATCTGATACAATAACAACATGGTACACAAAGAAAGAACCCTATTGATTTTGATAGTGTCGGATACAATATCAACAAAGTAGCTGAAGCAAGAACCCAATTATTTTGAACAGTATCTGATACAATACAGACGAGATCACCGGAAGTATAACCCTATTCATCTTGTCGGTATCTTATGCAATACCAAAAAGGTAGATGAAGTAAGAACCAGATTGATTTTGATGGTGTCAGACACAATACCGACAAGGTATTGTCTAAGGTAAGGTAATCATTTAAAACGTATTTAATACAATACTGACAAGGTAGATGAATAAATAACCCTATTAATTTTGATAGTGTCTGATACTGTACTCACAATGTAGCTGAAACAAGATACTCATTTAGATAGCTGAAGCAAAAATTCTATTAATTTTGCTGGTATCTGATAAAATACCAACAAGGTAGACACGGAAATCAATCAATCAATCAATGTTTACTTATATAGCCCTAGATCACTAGTGTCGCAAAGGGCTGCACAAACCACAACACAAACCACTACGACATCCTCGGTAGGCCCACATAAGGGCAAGGAAAACTCACACCCAGTGGGACGTCGGTGACAATGATGACTATGTTGATTGTATCAGTGTAAGATGCAATATCAACAAGGTACTTTAGCAAGAAGCCTAATAATTTTTGAAAGTTCGGATACAATACCGACAAGGTAGCTAACGCAAGGTAGCTAAAGCAAGAACACTATTAATTTTGATAGTATCTGATACAATATCAAAGTAGCTGAAGCAAGAATCCTATTCATTTTGTTAGTATTGAATACGATACTGACAAAGTAGCTGAGGCAAAAATTTAAGCACTAAACTTTTGTGATCACCTTGGTTAAAAGTCGAAATCTTCTTACATGCAAGCTTTTTTTTGTATTGCCCCAGCAAGAACACAGTTGATTTTGCCATTCAAACTTACAAAACATGCACAAGCAAGTTGGGGCCAAAGGTCAATAATTATGAGCATTATTATCTTTTTCCCAGTCACAGTTCTCAACTTTCGAAAACATCGCAACATTTTCACAGATCCTTTTATGAAACAGCGAGAATTATATTGGTTTTGACAAAACATGGTGGAGTGGAACTGAGGACAAAGAGAATCCTAATGACTTTGACAACATAGCAAAACATGGAGTGATAAAGTCAAATCAGAACAACTTTAGTGTCACATTGATATGCAAAGTGTGTTTGGTATCACGTTTATGAGACCTTCATGAGCACCTTGGTGTGTCACCTCCACCAAGGAGGCTGCATGTTCCCCAGACAGTATTTATTGCATGTCCCAAATGTGAACAAAGTGGCAGCTCTCACTTGCCTGTGTTGACACATGTGATGTCAGCCACTTGAAGCGTGTTTTGGTAATCTCCCCGATGTTGGCACCAACACGTTGAAGCCCTTTAGCAACCATAAATCTCTCAGACGGGCCAAGTTAAAGGCAGGGTCATGGTTTTGCACTGGTTTGTCTTTCAAGATGGATGCCCATGACTTTTAACAAGGTGTAAAAAAAAATATATGTCACCTGCCTTTTTTTAGTCAGTCGACAATATTTGGTTGCACCAGAAGAACATGTTTCAAATTAAAGTCCAAAGCAGTGATTCCTTTGTGGTACATGGGCTTCATCAGGTGGTATGCCAGAGACTTACTTGATTAAAGTACAAGGTTTTATTTTTCTACAAAACCCAAAACCAGTAAAGTTGGCACGTAGTGTAAATGGTAAATAAAAACACAATACAATGATTTGCAAATCCTTTTCAACTTATATTCAATTGAATAGACTGCAAAGACAAGATATTTCATGTTCAAACTAAGAAACTAAATTTGTTTTTGCAAATAATCATTAACTTAGAATTTAATGGCAGCAACACATTGCAAAAAAGTTGGCACAGTGGCATTTTTACCACCGTGTTACATCGTCTTTCCTATTAAAACACTCGGTAAACCTTTGGGAACTAAGGAGACCAATTTCTGAAGTTTTCGGATGGAATTATTTCCCATTCTTGCTTTAAGTAAAGCTTAATTTCTTGTATTTTATCAATCAATCAATCAATCATCAATCAATGTTTATTTATATAGCCCTAAATCACAAATGTCTCAAAGGACTGTACAAACCATTACGACTACAACATCCTCGGAAGAACCCACAAAAGGGCAAGGAAAACTCACACTCAGTGGGCAGGAAGAATTCACACTCAGTGGGACGCCAGTGACAATGCTGACTATGAGAAACCTTAGAGAGGACCTCTAGGGGACCGAAAGCAATGGATGCACTTCATATTGTGCTAGACAATTTCAATAGGAGACAGGTCTGGACTGCAGGCAGGCCAGTCTAGTACCCGCACTCTTTTACTACGAAGCCACAGTGTTTAAACACGTGCAGAATGTGGCTTGACATTGTTTTGCTGAAATAAGCAGGGGCGTCCATGAAAAAGACCTTGTTTGGATGGCAACATATATTGCTCCAAAACCTGTAGACCACTATTAATGCCTTTCAGTATTAATAGTGCTTTCACAGATGTGTAAGTTACCCATGCCTTGGGCACTAATACACCACCATAACATCACACATGCTGACTTTTGAACTTTGCGCCTATAACAATCCGGACAGTTCTTTTCATCTTTGGTCCAGAGGACTCAACGTCCACAGTTTGCAAAAACAATTTGAAATGTGGACTCATCAGACCACAGGACACTTTTCCACTTTGCATCAGTCCATCTTAGATGAGCTCGGACCCAGCGAAGCCGGCGGCATTTCTGGGTGTTGTTGATAAATGGCTTACGCTTTGCATAGTAGAGTTTTAACTTGCACTTACAGATGTAGCAGCAAACTGTAGTTACTGACAGCGGTTTTCTGAAGTGTTGCTGAGCCCATGTGGTGATATCCTTTGCACACTGATGTCGCTTTTTGAAACAAAATTAAGTTGACAAATTAATTAATTTGCAAATCATTGTATTCTGATTTTATTTACAATTTACACAACCTGCCAACTTCACTGGTTTTGTATATTAAAACACAGTGTTACTGTTCAAACAGTGTTTAATGTTACAGTGGCCTTGCTATTCAATGAATATTTAAGCCTACTACACAACTGTATTTTAATGTTGGTCATTATGGTGGTACCTGGAGAGCCAAGTGTTTTCTGTGGTGGTACTTGGGGAAAAAGGTTTGCGAACCACTGCTCTAAACTATTCTTGTCTTGCTTTATCAAGTAAGCACCTCACTTGGTCTGCTCATAAAGAAAGCATTTTTGTAAATCCTCATTATTAATATTCAATTTTATAACCAGAGGCATTAGCTGGAACTAGTTCTGGGACCCTACTTGACCTTCAATGTGTTCATATTTCAAAGTAGATTTACAGTAGTTTCCCATTGGAATTCATCTGTTCCAGGGTCAAAAAGTTCATGATCATTACAAAATAGGACAGCTCTCATCTAGTACAACCTCGTCAAATCGATCGCAACTGAAATGTTCAGGATTCATCAGTCCATGCTCATGACTAGATAAGACAGCTCTCAGCTAATATTACCTAGTCAAGAAGCCAGCCGGCAACCCAAAATGAAAGAGCGATTTTAGACCAAAAATACCACAACAACAAAAATCAATTAGGAGCCACAAACAAATTAAAGGCCATATATAAGTATTATAATAAAGGAAACACATGATGTGTCTATACTAGCTATATTAGCCTACTATCAAAATTACTATGTGTCGCAGGCTGACACAAATCTTTGTTGACAGATATGTTGAAAGGTAATATTTATTCTACACATTTTTACAACATTGGAAAACATTAAACGCAGGCTTCTCAGAGGGTGCGATAACTCCTGAAAATTAATGGTACAAAATGGCCAAAGGTGTTTAAGTCAATGTGAGTGTCTAAGTTCAAGGAAACGGCATGCTGTCTTCTTCTAATAGTTTTATTACAATCTTTACAAGCTGGGTAACGTTTGCTGTGGTCTGTAACGACACAGAAACAACTATGAGAAATGCATCCAATACAACATACAGATAATGTGTCATGAGTCAAATAATGATAATAATAGTGAAATACACAGAGGACATAATAAAAAGAAATGAAATGAGCTCAAATATACCAACAAATGAGGCATAATGATGCAATATGTACATACAGCGAGCCTACATAGCATGCTCATGCATGCGGACCAGACACTGGCCGAGAGTTGTTTGGCGTCCGAGAGTGGAGTCTGCTCTCTTGGTTGCTTTGCTGGGTCTGCTCCTGTCTCTGGCCATGCTCTCTCCACCCCAGCAGACAACAGCGTGGAACACCGCAGAGGCCACCACAGCGTATATGTTTCTTTTACTTTTTATTCATAGCTGTATGTAGAAGTGGCTGGTTGTATCCGCTGCTTTAATGTCTTTCATGTCCTTTGTCTTCTTTGATGTTTGATGTTTCCCTTTTACACACATGTGAGAGGGATGTGTACTATGGCTAAGAGTTGTTGTTTTTTTCCCTTGGCCTCAGTCTGGACCCCCTCTCCAGGGTCCGGGCTTAAACTGATTTTTTTTTATTATATTTTATTATATTTTAATCTTCTATTTTTTTTCTCCCATTCCCCCACTTATTTACCTGTATCTCACCTTTTTTGTAAGGGGCGCTGGAAGCCGGCAGACCCGTCAGCGATCCTGTTCTGTCTTCCCGTAACGTTTGTCTGATCTTAAATGGGATTGTGCTGAACATTTAAATTTTCCTGAAGGAACTCTCCTGAAGAAATAAAGAAAGTACTATCTAATCTAATCTAGGTAGCATCAATTACTTTGCAGCCATGCACTGACCAAATATGCCTGATTAATCCACACAATTCAACAACGTCCACAAAGCTCACATTTGTCCATTCACACACATCATACAAAGTTTGGTGGGCGAAATGAGACAAAAAAGGAGTGCCATAAAACACTTCTTTCTGTGACTGCATTGGAGAAAGTTGTACATGTAAACAAACTATGGTGAGTTTAAGGGCCGCTGAAATTAGTAGGACAAACGGCGCTTGTCCAATACTCTCATCAGTGAAGCATGTTTAATATAAACAGTAGGGTTTCTAAAAATTTGGAACATGTATGTCATGTTTATCCTCCTACAGAAACCATAGAATAACAAAAACATTCTTTTTACCGTTTTCCATTTTCATACATTTTTTAAAGCTTCACGGAGCCACTAGGTTGCGCATAAGAGCCGCATGCCGACCCCTGACATAGTCTAACAGATCCTAACTGGACTGTTCCGGCTTACCATTTGATGCCCATGACTAGATAGGACAAACATCTGTGGTTCCCTCCAAGGTTTCTCATTGCATCCCATTGAGTTGAGTTTTTTCTTGCCCTGATGTGGGATCTGAGTCAATGATGTCATTGTGGCTTGTGCAGCCCTTTGAGACACTTGTGATTAAGAGCTATATAAATAAACTTTGATTGATTGATTACTGTCTATCTGTGTTGGCCTTGCGATGAGGTGGCGACTTGTCCAGAGTGTACACCGCCTTCCGCCCGATTGTAGCTGAGATAAGCACCAGCGCCCCCCGCAACCCCAAAAGGGAATAAGCGGTAGAAAATGGATGGATGGATGATTGATTGCTTTGAACTTGACTGTACAGGCTTTATCAGTTCATGCTTAGGACTAGATAGAACAGCTCTAGTTTAATTATATGTAGTCATGAGTGTGAACTGACAAAGCTTGAACAGTCCAGTTGCGATTGATTCAATGCCTTGAGTATGTATGTAACATGTAAAATTAGATTATATTACATTAGATTTATTCATTTTCACTGCAGTACATTTAAACAATAGACATTACACATCACGAACAAAAATAACAAAAATACATCATACATGACCACAGGCTTGTCAGACAGGTTGGCTGGGCCTGGGGAGGCTAAAGCTGAAGGGATAAGGCTTTTCCCAAGGAGGACCCTCCGGAATTTGATAGTTCCGTACCTGCGCCCTGATGGTAGTGGGATGATGTATTGGTATAATGGGTGAGTCACATCCTGGACTATTGTATAAGATATGACTAGAATACAACTTTCCTGTCAAAGACCTGATGAAGCCTGCTCAGAAAAGAGGTCAAATGTCAACTAAAACAACATCACTCACAAGTTCAGTTGCAATCAAATCAATGCTCTGACCGTTTTTGAGTATACCAGGCTAATGTATTTAGCATTTAGCCAGTAATGCAGCAGCTAACACTAGCAGTCAGTGCTGTACTGAGTGGTATTTTTAAAACAACAAATCTAGAAATTCAAGAGCTGAAAAAAAGTCAGGAAAAAGTCATTACTAAGTGAATCCACATGAGGAAATCTGCTTTAAGTCTAAGAACACAAACTGAACCAAAGATGGCCCACATTCTCTGTTTACCCTCTTGATGTCTTTGTCTTGGATGAGGCCCTGCCAGCCTCCTTCCAGGGGCCCAGCAGGGACACCAGACCAGCCGTGGGCCAACATCAGCATCATCAGAGCTGGGAAAACGAGGCCTTAATCAGATGGGCTTGCCTCCCCCTCTCTCCCTCTATTTTTTTTTAATTGTATTTTGGTCAACAAGTTCATGAAAGCTTTGATGCTTCTAATGATGCACTGCTGCTTTATTCCAAACACAGCAGCGTATTTCACTTCTTCATAACAACAATCAGGCCAGTCCACTTATTAAAACAAATATTTGGTCCAACTATTCGAATATTGTATATGATTTGTAGCTGGTCTAATGAAGCATTTAGTCATGCCTGCAGTACAATAAGCACCCCGTTGATTTAGAGCTAATTGCCCGGATTGTTTATTTTAAAAATATTAAAAATATATCTAATTGTCCATCCATCCATTTTTTTTAACCACTTATGGGGTCGTGAATAGGCTATATTCTCTTTTTGACCAACGTTCCAGCATTTTTGTTGATGAACACTGACATCTTGTGGTAATAAATGGAGCTTACAAGTGTTTCCCAAATACCTAAAATTGCCCTCTACTGGTAAAACGCTGCTAGTATTAAAATTGGATATAGCTGAGTGTTACGTTACAGTCAAAAAGTAAAGTAAAATAAAATATACATTTAAATATCAAATAAAGATCTAATACAAATAGATGATTGTGCCCTATATATTGAAGTGCACTATGCAATTACAACTGTTACCCACAAGGGGGTAGAGGTAACCAAACATCTGACATAGGCCCTTGCTGATATTTTCTTTTTCACCATGAGACCTTCTCACGCTCACCTCCAAAACTCTCCCACAGTCTAACCAACCAGAACTATTATTTAGTAGCAGATAAGGCCGACCAACCAGAGTGTTGTTGGGTTGCGCCTGTGCGTGCGCAGCAGGGTCTGACACGGACCGTGCTTTCTGCAGGGTTCATGGGGTTGAACGCAGTGAATGGGGTGTGACCGTGTGCTCCAGATAAAAGACCTCTTTAATTGATGCATGCTGCATGACAGTGCAGGCTCTGAAGGTGAACACAATGCTTTCCAACACTTGTTCCAATTCCGAATACTTACTCAAAGTCAATGGATAACATGAGCTGAGATAACATCTGCAACAACTTAAACATATTACCAAGTCAATTTGTAACATTTAAAAAAGACTACTCGGTTTGTTTGATTTTCAAGACACACATGCAAACTATTCACTGGGTTGTGTATTTTTTATAAACCAGCTTCAAACACACCTGTGAAGTGAAAACTATTTCAGTTGACTACCTGTTGAAGCTCATCGAGAGAATGCCAAAAGTGTGCAAAAAAGTAATCAGCGCAAAGGGTGGCTATTTTGAAAAAACTTGAATATAAAACATGTTTTCAGTGTCTGAACATAATTTTCCTCCAGAAGGTTTTGTCTTTGTCAATGTGATGTCAGATGAAACCAAAATTGAGCTGTTTGGCCACAATACGCAGCAATATGTTTGGAGGGGATACCCCGTCTTCCGCCCGATTGTAGCTGAGATAGGCGCCAGCGCCCCCCGCCACCCCCCAAAAAAAAAAAAAATAAAAAATATATATATATATCCATTTCTACCGCTTGTCCTTTTTGGGGTCGCCGGGGGTCGCTATCTCAGCTGCAATCGGGCGGAAGGCAGGCTACACCCTGGACAAGTCGCCACCTCATCGCAGGGCCAAGACAGATAGACAGACAACATTCACACTCACAGTCACACACTAGGGACCATTTAGTGTTGCCAATCAACCTATCCCCAGGTGCATGTCTTTGGAGGTGGGAGGAAGCCGGAGAACCCGGAGGGAACCCACGTAATCATGGGTAAAACATGCAAACTCCACACAGAAAGATCCCGAGCCCAATATTGTACCCAGGACTATTCAGGACCTTCGTATTGTGAGGCAGATGCACTAACACCTCTGACATTGGGCTGCCCTCTACATATATATTTTTTTTATTTAATTTTTTTCTTCTAATTTTAAATAATTAATAATAAAGAACTATCATAAACAATAATACTAATTGTGCTCCTATATATGTACTGTAAGTGCACAATGCAATCACATCTGTAATCACAAAATATATATAAGTATTTTTTTCCATAATTTTTAAAATGCATGTACTGTATGCAATTGCATTTCTTTTAAACTTGATCATGCAAAAATTCAAATAAAAATTTTAATAATGAAAACACATAAATATTTGCTTGTCACCTTGACGTGTGATTTGAAAGCAAGTTACAATACCAATTAAATTGTAAGTAAAAAAAAAAAATTGAAACGCTTTGGCTATGATACATTATATAATACATTTATATTCATATATATATATATATATATATATATATTAGAGATGAGCGGATAGACGATTATATCATCCGCAACCGCATCACCAAAGTCGTCATCCACCCGCCGTCCACCCGAACCAACATTTTATCAGAACCGCAACTGCCCGCTACCCGCCCGCTGAAATACATCAGAGGTCGGCCACCTTTACCACTCACAGAGCTATTTAAACCCGTTTCACAGAGTAATGAAGACAATAGGAGCCGCTAAGGTTCTCGCAAATATTCAATGGCGTTCATACTGATGATAAGAATATGGGCATGCTGTGAAGCCATTGCCTTAGACACCTCCAACAACATGTACAAGCCGATTGTTAGTCCGGCAACATGTGTGCAGCTTCCGCAATCACACGTACAAGATTGAAAGGCATACTGAGTGATACAGAGTACACTGATGGCTGTGATATAAACAACTTTAACACTTACTAATATGCGCCACGCTGTGAAGCCACACTAAACAAGATTGACAAACACATTTCGGGAGAACATCCTCACAGTAACACAACATAAACGCAACATAACAAATACCTAGAATTTTTTGTATCCGTGACACTTCCTGAATATATTTTACACCCCTACGCCCCCAACCCCGCCCACCTTAACGACGCACGGGGGGGAGGGGGGGAGGGGTTTGCTGCTAGCGGGGTGTATAAAATAGTCAGGAATTATCATGGATACAAAGGATTCTGGGTATTTGTTGTGTTGCGTTTATGTTGTGTTATTGTGAGGATGTTCTCCCGAAATGTGTTTGTCAATCTTGTGTGGTGTGGCTTCACAGCGTGGCGCATAGTAGTAAGAGTGTTAAAAATGTTTATATCACAACCATTAGTGTACTCTGTATCACCCAGTATGCCTTGCAGTCGTGTGCATGTTGCTGCGGAAGCCACACACAACATGATGCTGGACTGACAAGCAGATCGTACATGCTGTAGAAAGCGAAAAAGCCAATGGCTTCCTAGCATGCCCTTATACTTATTATCTGGGTGACTGCCGGCAGTCATTCTAGAGAATATTAGCGTCTCCTATTGTCTTCTTTGCTTTGTGACACGGGTCTTAAACGGCTCTTTGAATGGTAAAGGATACCGATCCCAGAACCATGTATATCAAATATTTCCGGATGGTTCAACCGCCACCCACCCGAATCTAATTAAAATCTATTTTTTCGTCATGTCACCCGCCTGGACTCCGCGGATGAGACCGAAAACCGCGCATCTCTAATATATATATATATATATATATATATATATATATACTTATGTGGCCCTCAAAACAAATAGGTTTGACACCCCTGTTGTAAAGCTTATCAGAAGGGATGAAAGTGCATATTTGTAGAATCTCTCTCTGAACATCCAATCCATCCAGAAAATTATTTTAAAAACCTTGAACACTTCAAACAGTAGGAACAGTTTTTATGAAACACAATTGACTAATTTTATGAGACTTATTTTACATTTTGTATAAACACATTTAACTTCAATTTTGCCATCACTCCATATGTGCCAAATGCACAGGAAATGTCCTACAATAATAAATGTAGATGATTGTGTTCATATTTAGTGGCTGCAGTGATCCCTTTTTGCACTCCACATCCTTTTGAATCTGTGTTTCAAATGTGATTTTATGGATGAATAGCTCTATTTTGTTTTTGTTGCAGCAACAGTAAGAAAAACAACATTTCATAGAGATAAGGTCCAAAGGTTTGCTTTTTATTTCGGTTATCGTCACTTGTTTTCCTTCCTTATTTTATAAGCGGCATAGTTCGGTTGGTAGAGCGGCCGTGCCAGCAATTTGAGGGTTGCAGGTTCGATCCCCGCTTCCACCATCCTAGTCAATGCCGTTGTGTCCCTGGGCAAGACACTTTACCCACTTGTTCCCAGTGCCACCCACACTGATTTAATTGTAACTTAGATATTGGGTTTCACTATGTAAAAGTGCTTTGAGTCACTTGAGGAAAAATCACTATATAAATATAATTCATTTCACTATTTCCTTTTTATTCCTGTCATACAATCCTCTATGTCTTCAACTGCGTTAACTCAGTTCATGTGTTCCTGTGTACTTACTACTTCTACCAGATTTAGCACTGCTGCCACCTAGCTGCAGGCTTGCCAATTGTTTTAATATGAATACTAGAGCATAGAAACAAATCCCTAAGGGGGGTCCCAACCCACTATTTGAGTAAATTATTTAGTTTATAGTAAAACGGTTCAAACTTATTTTGAGAAATGGACTCGAAACTTCACTGGTGGGTTATTTTAACATGTATAACTCTCAAGTGTAAAAAAAAAGTTAGCAGTCAAACATATACTAATTTTATTTCATTTCATTTAATTTCTTATTTATCTCCTTCATTGATGTGTGTCTTTGATCAATAGACAATTACACCTCAGCAACTAAACACTCATTGGCACACCAATGCCTGAGAAGTGAAGTGAAGTGAATTATATTTATATAGCGCTTTTTCTCTAGTGACTCAAAGCGCTTTACATAGTGAAACCCAATATCTAAGTTACATTCAAACCAGTGTGGGTGGCACTGGAAGCAGGTGGGTAAAGTGTCTTGCCCAAGGACACAACGGCAGTGACTAGGATGGCGGAAGCGGGAAGGAACAAGATGAAGAAAATCTTATATTTTCCTGCCCCCTTCAACATAATACGAAGTCTTACTTAATGGATAGCATACAGACCAAACAAATACATCCAAATAATGAAAACAAACAAAGAACACACAAAAAAACACAACAAGTGCAAAACTTCATGAAGTACAAACCGGACAAAAAAAGTAAAATACACCTCACGGGATGATACAAAACAAATACAAAACCAGAGAAAAAAATAAGTAAAATAATAAATATAATACATTTAAAAGCATATTCACAACTCTCCCTTAACTCTTTCTTCTTCAATAGCGAATGTTTGAAAAAGTTCATTTTCATTTGAATTGTCAGGTATTATTGCCATGTTGTACTAAGCAACCAAGACAAATGCATGATAGCTATTTTTAATTCAGAGTCGTATTTTCCTATTTCAAATCTATTGTGTTTTTTTTTTTCTCCAGCATGATTCTTGATGGGCACTTACATCTAGTGGTACAACGTGCAGCTGTGGAACTGTGGTCTGAACACACTTGTAGTGGTTTTCTTGGGCTTGAAAATCGTCAGCAAACACACAAGGCCCACCGTGATTAGCTACAGTTTCCACATGTGCCACATGACAAAAGACAAAACCTGCATGTTCCATTATTTTACTGGAATTGGCTCCTCGTCTTTGAGCGGGAAGGAAACGCTGATGACAAGTTCAGGCTTTGGAATTAACAGAGCATTGGTTTGTGTTGGAATACCACCACCACCATAAACCCCAGATAGGTCACCTGTGAACATTTAAGAAGAATGGGGGCCACTTTTGCTACCTTGCTCCACCCGAGGGGGCAGATCTGTTTTAGATTAACATATTTCTGAACAAGGTTGGAGGATATTTAGCAACACTTCACTAAAAAACACATTTCTCACAGAAATCATGTGTGAAGGCTGTGAACTGCTGATAAAATTGAAAACATATTAAATAAACAAACTATCCAGATTGTTAGAAAAAGGGACAAGCGGTAGAGAATGGATGAATTGACTATAATGTTGCATAATACATCAAAGAACATAATAGCAATCACCAGATATCCTTGAACACATGTCCCCTGAGGCTGTGAGCGGTATAGACTATAACAGGTAAGTGCTATAATTTCCACATCAATTTCAGGCACGTTAAAAATTAAAACAAAATCAAGGAAGCAATTATAATTGGAAAAAAAAATAGACTAATATTAATAATGCAGTAAAGTAAAGGTAGAGGGGGTAAAAAATCACAATGAAGACACAAAAAGGAAAACAATACATTGTAATTATAAGGTTTTTCAATTTTCTTACTCCAAAAGAAGTGGAAAAAAGTACAACTTATGCACTAACAAGCTTTCCTGTCATTATCATACATACTGTACAATTATCTTTTTACTTGTCTTATTTTTATCTTATTAATTATATATAATAATAATATAATAAAATATATGTGAATGTGAGTGTGAATGTGGTCTGTCTATCTGTGTTGGCCCTGCGATGAGGTGGCGAGTTGTCCAGGGTGTAAAACGCCTTCCGCCCGATTGTAGCTGAGATAGGCATTAGCGCCCCCCCCTCACAACCCCAAAGGGAATAAGTGGTATAAAATGGATGGATGGATATGTCTCCTCCTGGTAAAACAGCTGCCCACATTGGATTGTTTTAAATCTTGTCTTAAAAACCCACTTTAATTTTCTGGCTTTTAACTCGACATGAGTAGTGTGGTCCTCTGTGTCTTGAATTCATTGATATGGTTGAAAAATATACATGTATGTTAATAACAAGCTTCCAGCAATGCCACCGCATCATTAATCAAAACACATATATTTTTAATACTATACAGTATTATTGATAATATATTCCACATCATTAGACGGATAATATAACCATTATTATTAATATTATTTTTTTTGGTTTATTTTTGTATTATCAAAAATAGATATTGTTGTTGTTATCATTATTCTGATTATCATTAATGATAATAACCAATAATCCTCACAACAACAACAATAGCTATAAATAACAAATTATAAGAAGAAAAACTGGCAATAATGGAAATGTTAAATATATATACAGTATATATATATATATATATATATATATATACTACTGTTTATTCCCTTATATATATATATAAATATATATATATATATATATATATATATATATATATATATATATATATATATATATATATATATATATATATATATATATATATACTGTATGTATAATTAGACTTAGACAAACTTTAATGATCCACAAAGGAATTTGTTCCACACAGTAGCTCAATTATTATATACAATACTTATATTTATATAATTATATTTATATATTTATAATAATTAATAGATACATGAATCATAAATAATAAAGTCACATTTTATGAGAACTATTTAGCACAAAAACATGGCTTTAAATGCTTAAGTCTGCACTTATTCAACAAAAACAAGAAGAAAGATAACAATAAATATATCCACACTTAAAAATGGACTAGAATATAATCAAGGAATCATGTTTTCATATTCTGTCTTTCTGATTATCATCCACCCATCCATTTTCTACCGCTAATTCCCTTTGGGGTCGCGGGGGGCGCTGGTGTCTATCTCAGCTACAATCGGGCGGAAGGCGGGGTACACCCTCGACAAGTCGCTACCTCATCGCAGTCTTACTGATTTTAGTTAGTTATCATAAGTTGAGGGCAAGAAAAAAAACGACTCATGTCACCACCATTGACGCTTTTGGCAGCAGGGAAGTGGGCTGGAGGGGGCGTGGCCAGAGGCAGAGTGTGAAGCCTGCTGAGTTGTGGATAAAATGTGTGTTAAGCGATGCTGGTGGAGCCTTTGCTGCAAAAACCTGGAGGGAACAAAGTGGAGACACGTTGGTCGTTGTGTATCTGAACTCTGCACGTCACTCAGGCCTGAAGGATTAGCATTTGCACCTTTTCTTTGGCACACTGCTTGGATTCATTCAGCCTCGTTCTATTTAAGGTACTTTTTTTTTTTTTTTAGGAAGAACTTTTTGCATAAAGCAGTGGCTTGATTAGTATGTTTTTATCATGTACTTTTTTTTTTTTTAGCTCATTTGGAGCTGTTTTATTGATGTTTTGAAAAAACTATACCAACTTGATTTTAGTGGCGTACTGTACAGCATTTCTGCCACTAATAGCACAACTCTTCATGTTTCTGTTGCCAGCTGTCATCCACCGACGCACGGGAGTGTCTCTCCAATCTCACTGTTTATTTCTACCTTGGTGCTGATAGTAAAAGATGAGACCTAGAAGTACGAGCCTGCTGCTACTGCTATTGCTCGCCCAGAGGGCCGTTTCCATGGCGATGCATCCAAACGCCACAGGTTGGCAGCAGATTCTAGACAAGTACCTGGATGAGGATGGCGACTGGTGGCAGGCCAAGCAAAGGGGGAGGAGGGCCATCACGGACACCGACGCCCAGCTCATATTGGACCTTCACAATAAGCTCCGAGGCCAGGTGTACCCCCCGGCCTCCAACATGGAGTACATGGTGAGTGGATGCATTAGGTGGACTATTATGGTGTGTAAACCACCGCATGGCACCTACCTGACCTAATTTAACATACTGCCAATTTAAACTATAGTGCTGGTATGTAACTTAGCTCTTGACATTACAGGATAAAACTTGACATTTCCTGGCTGCCCTCAGTCTACGTCTGAATAAAAATGGTCTACAGCAGGGGTGTTTTACCCGGCCTGCGAGATGAGTTTGCGGAGTATAAAAGGGAGCTGGAATGTTGAAATGAAAGAAACTGCTGTTCTAAATGTGTCCACTAGATGTCGCAATAGCAAGTCTTCGTATCCTCTGCGACCAGAGCGCATATGACTTCAGAGGGGCGGAGCTATGTGTCGTGTTAAGATAGAGCTAATGTTTCTGTGTTTGGACACTACGTACTCACGCTGTTTATTAGTGATAGTATACAAACCCCGTTTCCATATGAGTTGGGAAATTGTGTTGGATGTACTGGACAAGCTGCCACTTCATCGTTGTGCTTGTGCTATTTTTTCCAAAAAAGAATACTATCTGAAGTGGTCTTTATTTTTAAAGTCCGGTCCCCTTGGGTACAGATTTTCTTCCATGTGGCCCCTGAGCTGAAATGATTTTGACACCCCTGGTCTACAGCATGGATTCTTAAACTTTTTTCACCAAGTACCACCTTAGGAAACACTTGGCTCTCAAAGTACAACCATAATGACCAACACAAAAATGTGGTACAGTAGCGTAGTAGGCCTGATTATCCATTAAAAATAAGGCAGAGGTTTTATCCAACAAGTATATTTATTATTTCAGCCACTGCAACTTTACAAACAGCTTGAACAGTAACACTGTGTTTGAATATTTAATTAAGTTATTCTGATACAATTACCACAGTTTGAGAATTATTCGTCAAGAGAATTGGTATTGATAAACAGTTGCTGATTGGTCAAGAGTAATTATTATTTGTATTTTATTTACCGGAAAATCTTCTATTTTTAAATGCAAATTTTGTATGTTGTTCTGTAAACAACATTACTCCATAGTCTCCATTTTTTCCTCCAGCGGTCTGTTTTCTTGCTGCCCCCAGTCTCTTCTTGAATAAAATGTGTTGATATACAAATAACCATCACTTACATATTTGTTATTGTTGACATAACAACTACTTTAGCAATATCCTAAACCACAGTCTCTATTGTTTGCTGCATCAATGCATTTCCCAGCTGCCCTCAGTCTCCTCTTGGAAAAAAAATGTCCAAAGTACAAATAACCAGATTTTTTGTTTTCTTATGTCAGATTTTTGCTGTCGTTGCTGCAACTTTGTTACATTTGCGGATGCGCGGCACCGCTTTGGCAGTAGGATATTCCACAGTATCCACTTTGCTGAAGCATATGGCTAGAAATAAACAACACACAATACAATCAGAATCAGAATCAGAAATATTATATTAATAAACAACCCGTTGTTGTACCTCAGTTGTATACTCAGTCTTTACTTTTTGGTGCTCTAAATCTTCTGTTGAAAAACAACAGTCAAGATATTAGTTACTAGTTGCTAAACGATGGAGCAGATTTGCCAATACTGTACTTTATGTAAGAAAACAATGGGGATACTGTTGTGATCCGGCTTCCGGATCACACATCTCTAGCATGTTTATGTAATTTTTGTATTGTCCTATGTTTTGATCATGTTTTGGACTCTACCGATCCCGTTTGTTAGCGCACTTCCTAGTTTTGTATTGTCACCATGGCAACCTAATTACGCCTCCTGCACGGACTCATTACGCACACCTGTTTTGAATTATTTGTGTTGTATTTAAGACCACCTGCTACCTTAGTTCCTCCTGGCTGTTTTGTTTGCTACTTGCAACACGCACGTTAGTTCTTATTTTTGTAATCACTATTGCTAAGTCTCGCCTTAGCTTTGCGTGCGCTCTGCACCTCTATTCCTGTACTCTGCTCTCGTTGCTAATTATTAGCATAGCTCTCCGTGCATTCGGCACGCCTTTTCTTTGCATTTTGTACCAGTATTATTTTTGTTTTTGTATTAAATCTAATCTTACCTGCAACTCCTGCCTGTCCTGGTCCTCTTGCATCCCTGGGGTAGAAACACGCATCCATTATGCCTCGCCATCGTGTCAGATACGAACGGTACAAAACGATCCTTATATGTTCTTATCTGTCATTCATTCATCACCCATAGGCTCATAACGCTCGATGTCATCAACCACAATGCACCTGCTCCCGCTCCTTTTTTTTACATCTGGTTTGCCGCAATGCATTGTGGAACATCCAGTATTTTAGTTAACCCTTTGTTAGGCTATAAAATAGAAAACAAATCAATCCAGTGTCAGTGTTTCTCAAATAATCAATATCAAATACATGTATGGATCAAATCAATTCACTTTTAACTCCTTTTAGCTGTAAATAATAATAGATCAATTTATCAGCAGTTAAATCTAGCATGCAAAGTATGAATGATCATCACACATGAACTATATAACCCATAAGTTACAATAAATACAGCTTAATTGTTAAGCCATTTTGGATCACTTTGATCCAGAAAGTGGTCTGTTTATTTGCAGCCCTCAGTCTCCTCTTAAGTAAAATGTGTTGAGATATAATTAATTGGTTACTAATGAGTCGATCAGATTTGTCATTGCTGATTCATAGTTATATTTGCAGGTACAAGGCTTAGCATTAGTAGCAAGCTCCAGGGTCTCCATTTTGATGCTGTGGCTTGTTTTCCTGCTCCCCTCAGTCTTCTCTTAAATAAAATTAGTCAAACTAAAAATAACAGTTTGTTAAATGGTCGAGCGGATTTTTTCATTGCTGCATCGTTACGTTTTTGGGTACACGGTGGCTGGAAATACCGCTTTGGTAGTGCTGAACCCCATAGTCTCCAATTAGATTCAACGGCTTGTTTTCTTTTTGCCGTCAGTCTTCTGTTGAATAAATTTAGTCAAGATATTAGTCACTGGTTGCTAATTGGTCTAGCAGATTTGCTCGTGATTGTTTAGCCACTCCGGACACTGCAGTAATATACAGTACTCCATAGTCTCCATTTTGCTAAAGTGGCCCGTGTTTCTTGCTGCCCTTAGTCTCCTTAAGAATGAAGTTGACCTAAATAGATACATGGGTTCTCGTCTGTTATTATTGTGTGATGCTTTCAGTGCAGCAAGATTTCGGCAGCTATTTTGAAGTATTAACCACGCCAGTGGAACAGCAGCATTATTAATGACCCCAGTCTGAACTTGTTTAGTGTACTTTTGTGGGCCGTACAGCTCAGGGACAGCCACCAGAGCAGCTGGCACGTTTCCTACTAAGCACCTTTACACACGTTAGACCTTACACATGTGACTTTGGTTGTTTTTACAAGGGGGGATGTTGCCCACGATCATAACTTTAGTCCTGCTATGCGAATTGTTTGACTTTAACCTCTTGGTCCTCACGTGTGTGTGTGTGTGTGTGTGTGGTGTTCTTGTGAACAAGTTAGGACATAAATCATGGTCCCAATACGAAAAACCATTGCATCTGATAGAGAATGTCTCATTTGTCTCATGGTGGTGAACTCTATCAAAAATAGGGTGGTCCCAAAAAGGAGGGATTTTTCCAATTGACTGTGTGTCGGTTTTAAAAGTGCTCCCCCTCTGGTAAACTTATGAAATAACAAGTGTGTGTAAAAATTTGAAGTGCTCCCCCTCTAGCCAATATATGTAATAAGTATGTGTACGAAATTTAAATGCACCCCCCTTTGGCCAAAATTAATATAAAAAAATCGAATAAATATGTATATCGAGACATACTGATTAATAGCCAATTAAAAATGAAAAAATAAAAAAATAAAAATAAATTAACTAATAGCAGTCTTTTTCTCATAATGTGTCGACTTTTTTCTTAAAAAATTGGGAACAATTTTTCATATTCTTTCTGTTTCTGTAATATTGCATTATTTTCTCGTAAAACTAAATGTTTTTTAATGTAAAATTATTACTTTTTGTGCAAAATGGTGACATTTGTCATATAAAATTCTGAATTTAGTCACAATAGTGCTAATTTATTTGTTGTTCTTGTAAAATAGTGAAATTTTTTTAGCAAAATTAAGACTTTTGTCAGGATTTTGCCAAGCAAATTTTCGAATATTATAATACTGTTGCCAAAATTTTTAAGCTTTCTTATAAAATTGTGACTTTAGTCGAGTAACATTGCCAAAATGTTAAACTTTTCTTGTAAACTCGTGACTATTATTGAGTCAAATTCCAACTTTTATAATAATATTGCACAAATGTTCAGTTTTTCTTGTAAAATTTTTACTTGTGTTGAGCAAAATTATATAAAATTTTATTATAGTACTGTCAAAATTGCAAATTTTTCTTGTGAAATTGTGACCTTTTTCTTGTGAAATTCCAACAAATTTTTCACAACAAGGGACGGTGAGAGTGTGTGAGTGCACGCAGAGTCCGCCAGATCGCTTTTCACCATGCAATTAGAATCAAGAGCGCGGCACCCCGGCTTGTTTTACCAGGTGTTTCACCCCATCCGCCCCCCCCTAACGAACCCTCACAAACCCACAAACGTCCATAAAGTCAAGTGCTGCACGCTCGGCCATCTGGAACACTTGCAATTAGACTACACGTGTAGCTGCGGCCATTGTGAATGGCCACCGACGGCATCTGGGCCCGGTAAAAAAAAAATCAATACAGCATCCAGAAAGCAATGATTTCGTTTTTTTTGAGTCTTTCACTAAAAGAGCTACAGGACAAAAGGTGTATTATTCCATGAAAAAGGCAAATAAACATTTCCTGCTGGGGGCAATTTCTGGACTAAGTAATTGTCTAATTGAGAGTTTGGATTTGAGGATCACGTGCGTGTGTGCGTGTGTGCGTGTGTGCGTGTGTGTGTGTGTGTGTGTGTGTGTGTGTGTGTGTGTGTGTGTGTGTGTGTGTGTGTGTGTGTGTGTGTGTGTGTGTGTGAGAGAGAGAGAGAGAGAGAGAGAGAGAGAGTGGTGAGTGAATTGGGCTTGGCAGGCCTCTACTTGAGACCTACTCATGTGAAGAAATGCTGAGCCAGCAGCCAGCCATGCACAGCTCCTTTCTACTGTCTCCTGTTACAGTTGGCTGTTTTCTCTTTCTTTCGTTTTCTTTTTTTGATTTATTTTTCTTTTTTACATTCAGAGGCACCCGGGGGTGAACTATGTGGAGTCATGCAACAAGTGGACGTGAGGTTAGAAGGAGGGTTGGCAAGGAATAGGTAAACAAAAACAGAGGTCTAAGATGATACACACAGATTTGAAATTGAAAGGGGAGAGGGTTTCTAAGGAACTGAAAGGCCGGAGGCGAAGGTTGAATAATCAAGAGGCGGGGGAAAAACAATAATAGATTCTTGGAAAAGTGTGAAATAAATCTCAGGATAGAAATAGTTCAAATTTTATGCATGTTATTAAAGCCCACTTAGATACAACTGATTGTTTTTTCAAGTCTTTATGTCAAAATAATAGATTCTTGGAAAAGTGTGAAATAAATCTCAGGATAGAAATAGTTCAAATTTTATGCATGTTATTAAAGCCCACTTAAATACATCTGATTGTTTTTTCAAGTCTTTATGTCAAATATAAAAATGTTTTTTTAACACAACTTTGTTACTAGCAGTCAAATAAAAGGGCCTTAATATTAGTGTCTTATTCATGTTTGAATGACACATAAGCCTTCAGCTAGGTGGCAGCAGTGCTCTAGTGTATTTTAGCACGGGGGGGGGGGGGGGGGGCGGTAATGGCACCCCACCGAAGGCCGCAAGAATTAAAGGATGTGGGAGTCACTTTGATACATTTTCTATATTAAAGATGCTTAAACTAATAGAATTCAGCGGAGTTTATGCTAAGCTAGCCGCACAAAACATCTATATGTTTGCTTAGTGTTACATGTGACAAAGTAAATAGGTGTTAAAATATAATAATATGGTTATGGTGTTAGTTTATTTCAAAGATGCATACAGTTATGATATGACACATCACATATTTGCAGTTTCTCATTGCAGCATCTACGAAAAGAAGTAGGAAGAAGCAGAGCTTATTTAATCCAACCCATTTTTGTTTCATGGCAATTTCTATCACATCCATTCCATCCATCCATCCATCAATTTTCTACCGTTTATCCATAACTTCTCTCGTATGTCTAGTTATTATTCAATTACATATACTAACCCCAAAACCAGTGAAGTCGGCAAGTTGTGTAAATCGTAAATACAAACAGAATACAATGATTTGCAAATCCTCTTCAATGTATATTCAATTGAATAGACTACAAAGACAAGATACTTAATGTTCAAACTGCAAAAACTATGTTATTTTTTGCAAATTTTAGCTCATTTGGAATTTGATGCTTGCAACATGTTTCAAAAAAGCCGGCACAAGTAGCAAAGAGTGAGAACGTTGAGGAATGCTCATCAAACACCTTTTTGGAACATCCCACGTGTGAACAAGCTAATTGGGAACAGGTGGGTGCCATGATTGGGTATAAAGATAGCTTCCATGCACTGCTCAGTCTTTCACAAAGAAGGATGGGGCGAGGGTCACCACTTTGTGAACAAATGCCTGAGCAAATCGTCAAACAGTTTAAGAACAACAATTCTCAATGAACTATTGCAAGGAATTTAAGGATTTACTTCCTTTACTCACTGCACGTAACATTTAATGCCCATGACCTAAAAACAACAACATCAGCGTTTAAAGGATATAGCCACATGGGCTCAGGAACACTTCAGAAGCCTACTGTCACTAACTACAGTTGGTCGCTACATCTATAAGTGCAAGTTAAAACTCTACTATGCAGAGCCAAACCAATTTAATAACAACACCCAGAAACGCCGCCGGCTTCGCTAGGCCCGAGCTTGTCTAAGATGGACTGATCCAAAGTGGAAAAGGGTTTTGTGGTCTGATGAGTCCACATTTAAAATATTTTTTGGAAACTTTGAACGTTGTGTCCTTCGGAACAAAGAGTAAAAAAAGAAGCATCCGGATTGTTCTTGGCGCAAAGTTGAAAAGCCAGCATCTGTGATGGTATAGGGGTGTATTAGTGCCCAAGGCATGGGTAACTTACACATCTGTGAAGGCACCATTAATGCTGAAAGGTACATGCAGGTTTTGGAGCAACATATGTTGCCATCCAAGCAACGTTATTATAGACGCCCCTGCTTATTTCAGCAAAACAATGCCAAGCCACGTGCTACAACAGTGTGGCTTTCTAGTAAAAGAGTGCGGGCCTGTAGTACAGGCCTGTCTCCCATTAAAAATGTGTGGCCCATCATAAAGCGTAAAATACGATAACGGACACCCTAGACCAGTGGTTCTCAACCTTTTTTCAGTGATGTACCCCCTGTGAACACATTTTTCTAATTCAAGTACCCCCTAATCAGAGCAAAGCATTTTTGGTTGAAAAAAAAGAGATAAAGAAGTAAAATACAGCACTATGTCATCAGTTTCTGATTCAGTAAATTGTATAACAGTGCAAAATATTGCTCTTTTGTAGTGGTCTTTCTTGAACTACTTGGAAAGAAAGATATAAAAATAACCCAAAACGTGTTGAAAAATAAATAAGTGATTCAATTAGAATAATAATCAACTTAAAGTGCCCTCTTTGGGGATTGTAATAGAGATCCATCTGGATTCATGAACTTAATTCTAAACATTTCTTCACAAAAAAATAAATCTTTAACATTAAAATGTATGGAACATGTCCACAAAAACCTAGTTGTCAACACTGAATATTGCATTGTTGCATTTTTTTTCATAGTTTATGAACTTAAATTCATATTTTGGTGAAGTATTATTCAATAAATATATTTATAAATGATTTTTGAATTGTTGCTATTTTTAGAATAATTTTGAAAAATCTCACGTACCCCTTGGCATACCTTCAAGTACCCCCAGGGGTACGCATACCCCCATTTGAGAACCACTGCCCTAGACTTAAGCTGTACATTAAGCAGAAATTGGACAGAATTCCACCTGAAAAGCTTCAAACATTTGTCTCCTCAATTCCCAAACATTTGAAAATATCGTCCTGAGAACCAGCGTCTTTTGCCACGGACATTTGCTTTTGTTCATTTAGTTGTGTCGAAGAGAAAGGGCATAAACGTGACTGTAAAAACTGGCATGGCTCCATCTGCATGGGAACATGGTGAATATCTCTTTAGGGTATATTTTGGTGATTGCCACAACATAATAGAAATTAAGACACGTTGTAATGTAATACATAGAATACATACTTTATTTGAGACTTAAAGAAAAACTGAACTTTTTGAGGGGAATTTTGCCCATCCTGCACCATCCTTGTGTGACACGTCTTACTCTTTTCTGTGCATTGTAAATTTAAAAACTGCTGATAAAAGCTAGCTAACAATGCAAGTTATGGGGATACGATCTATTCCGCCTATAAAGCCCCTCCCCAAAACGTTCAACAAACCTTAAACATTGTTTTATATACATGCTATATGTGATGTAATAGCATGCACATTCATGATGACATGTTATATTTAAGATACTTTGGTCATTTTAAGCGTTACTGTAACTTCTTTTCAGGGTGCATGTATTTCACAGTGTATATAGCCACTAGGGTTGTACGGTATACCGCGATACTAATGAATCATATTTGGTACTATACCACCTCTGAAAAGTAGCGTTGATATTTTTTGGCATCACAACATGAGAACAAAATCTACTCTTTGGGTGACCTATTTGTTCTTCATTGTGACAAGTCCCCTTACTTCTATTGTCTCATGTTAAATTCATATCATGGATAGATAGTGTAGAGGTTGCCTTCTGGTGGGTTCTTCAGACCACCACTCACTGCCAAGAGAGCCCGGAATTCTGGGTCAGTTTTATTTTCATCAAACGGTGCAAAGTCTTTTGCTTTTCAGCAACATGTCTTTCTCTCAGTCTGCGTCTCTCCACAGCACCTCCAACTCTCACTACTCGTCTCATCACGGCTGCTGCTAATAAAGGCGACAGGTGATTAGATAACAAGGCCCACCTGAGCCATCTATGCACCTGTCGCTTTCTTCGAGGCCGGTCCTGACACACCCCGTTCCCAGGCAGGCCCTCAGGCCATGCCCCTCCTTCACAGATAGATAGATAGATAGATAGATAGATAGATAGATGGATGGATGGATTAATAGATAAATAGGTAGATAGATAGATAGATAGATGGATGGCTGGATGATGGATGGATCGACAGACAGACAGACAGACAGATAAATATATAAATAGATAGACATACAGACATAGCAAAATGAGCAATGAACAGACATTTCAAAATATCGTGTGAGTACACGCATGCACACACACACACACACACACACACACACTCACACACATACGTACGCGCACACGTAAGCACACGCAAGCATCCACACACACGCACACGCAAGCACACACACACACACACAAACACCCACACACAAGCAAG
Organism: Nerophis ophidion; assembly: GCF_033978795.1. NCBI lineage: Eukaryota > Metazoa > Chordata > Actinopteri > Syngnathiformes > Syngnathidae > Nerophis > Nerophis ophidion. The sequence goes on along the minus strand of NC_084625.1, from coordinate 35,042,326 downwards.
CACCCACACGCACGCACAGCACACACACACAATGGCAATGCTTTTGCTGCTACTGCAAGATGCCGCAGATCGTGCACTGAGGAGGGAGCGCATATTTCACGACCCTGACGACTTATTTGCCCGAAGTGACAAATATTTATTTGAACGCTGCAGTCGACCCTTTCTTAAACTTTTGTTTTGACATTAAGTATTTCCACCGAAAGACAATGTAAATGTATTTTATGTCATCTGTTTGTGTTTTCTCCGTGTGTTTGATGTTCGGCTATTCCGCTGGAATTGTGCCCTTATATTGGAAATTAAGGGTGTTTACCTATGCAAATTACAGAATTGAGGGCGTTTACCTATCCATATTGGGGAAATAAGGGTGTGTTTATATGCAAATAACCATTTGGTATTTAGCAACTTAAAAACAGCAGGTGGGATCAATTGGGCGGTTTAAGAACACGTCATGAATTTGAATGCACTCCTCTTAGGAAATCACTTAGGAAGAAAGATAAGAGGAAAAGTTAGGAATTTTTTGCTGGACGGGGCCCAGTGTGAGCCTGACACCAGAAAATGAGTTCTTCTATACTAACTGTCTGTGAATGTTATCATTCATCCAGGTCATTGTCATCTCAGGGCATTCAATTCATCGCTCTGTACTGTTTGGTTTGTCTAAAAAGATGTTTCGCCTCTCATCCGAGTAGGCTTCATCAGTTCTTAAGTTAACACTTACAAGAAAAATGTTGCTGCAGCTTGGTTAATATTCTGGTAACAACTATTTTCATGCAGATCATTTTCTATAGCGTTTTTTAAGCTGAATAGATGAATCCCAATTGTCAGCCTCCTTGTACCAGCAGTTTTTTTACTACAGTATTTAGAATGCACAGAAAAAAAAGACGCGCGTTATTGTGTCACATAGAGATTGTGGATGATGGGTAAACATGTAAAAAGGTGCACTTTTTCTTAAATCTAAACTAAAAACACATAACATTTGTATAAAAAAAAGCAAATAAATACCAGTGACGAACTGAAGCCGCAACATTTGATGGGTGAAGTGATAAGGAACTTTTTTTTATTTTGTCAGCGTTAAAAAGAGCAAAAGAATGCTGGTTCTAAAGAGGTTATACCAAGGGCCAATCAAAACATAAGGTGTCGGCGGAAAATGGCCCCCGGGCCGCACTGTGCACATCCCTGCTATACAGCATGTATTGAACACATTACTTTCCAATTTCACCGACTCTTTGTGGGGTCTTTTATTCTGCACAACAACCTCATCATCCCGCCAGCCGGTCCGTCTTTGCTTCAGTGTGTCCCAGTAATGATGCCTGCTCAATTAAACCCACAAGCTAACTTAAGCTAAGGTAATGAAAAAAAGTCTCGAGGGAGTTACTTTAAAAATACCCAACAATGACAAGCAGGAGAGTCAAGCAGTGCCAACGCAAAGAGCCTGAATTTAAAAGAAAAATACCACCAATCATGGTATAATTAAATGGTCGATGATTCACATGCTCCATGAATGTTCTCAAAATGTGCGGCAGCTTGACAAAAATAAAGACAAATATTATTTGTTTTTTTTTTACTTAAGCTAACATTAAAAAAAAAAATTGTTCCAGATCACATATGGGATATTTGAGATATTTGTGTTGGAAAACATAGAAGATACATTGTGGTAGTTTATGAGCTTTTTCTTTTGGGTCAGTGCTGGACCGCCGTCACGTCTCAGAAGACGCCGACAGCTCCAGTCTGCTGGAAGACTGCATTGCCGATACACACACACACACACACACACACACACACACACACACACACACACACACACACACACACACACACACACACACACACACACAGTACAAGCACAAAACCATCAGATTTGTTATCGTCTGCCTTTGTATTAAACCAGAACCCGGCTGACCTTCTGTGGCGTTAACCTCCGGGACTCTTAAGATAACATCTATTCAAATCTCTGCCATTTCCTCCTCCCTGCTGTCCTGCTTTCTCTTATCCCCATGGCTTTGTTCCAATTCTGTCATTATACAACTTAAAAAAACAACATTTCCCTAGAAAAGCAAGTTTCACACTCCGGGGAAATCCTCAAAGCACCTCCTGTGGCTCCTTGGGTACATTTACACCACATATCAAAATGATCTCTTTCAATGATCACGCCAATTTGTTTACCTTCCCTGTGCATGTGGTTGGGCTGCACACAAAAAGTAATAATGATGACATGTATTAGAACCAAAATGATAGACACCCAGTCTGGTGGAATAGGTGATGTACTTAACAAATGTCATTTTTAGCAGTGATTATTAGAGTAATGTAGTCAGTTCCTGAATGGACTAGAAGTGCCTGTGGCTCATCACAATGCCACTAACTCACACTAATGACCCTGACAAAGCACAACATCCCAAACATAGCAGCCTTTTTTTTCTCTAATTTAAATGGAGCCCAGGGCCTCACGGGACAGACATTACAGTATTATTCAGAGCTGGGAATACTTTAAACCTGCCAGCAAGATGCTCTTCAGGTGGAAGTCTGTGGTTGGATGAAACGGCAACAAATAGCATAAACCAGAGTGATTTGACTGAATGGTTCTGGGGAAAAAAAAATTTTATTTTGATTTTTATCTTGTTTGCGATCTCTATGCAAGCCTGTACTATTCCTTCAAATTGTTAGTTGAGTAAAACGTTAATATAGTTAGAAATGAAGACATGGCGAGATAGGCACCAGCGCCCCCCGCGACCCCAAAGGGAATAAGTGGTAGAAAATGGATGGATGAATGGGAAAATGGATGGATGAATGGATGGATGAAGACATGACATGATGTTTACGCTATGCAAAAAATCATTTGTATAACAAGGCTGCCGTGCTGTTTTTAACCAACTCTTGTATGTGACAAGATCACTGCTATTTTCAAGGACCTTCTACAAAGGTCTTCTATATCAGTGGTTCTCAAATGGGGGTACGCGTACCCCTGGGGGTACTTAAAAGTATGTCAGGGGGTACGTGAGATTTTTTTTTTAAATATTCTAAAAATAGCAACAATTCAAAAATCATTTATAAATATATTTATTGAATAATACTTAAAAAAAATATGAATGTAAGTTCATAAACTGTGAAAAGAAATGCAACAATTCAGTGTTGACAGCTGGATTTTTTTGTGGACATGTTCCATAAATATTGATGCTAAATATTTATTTTTTTGTGAAGAAATGTTTAGAATTAAGTTCATGAATCCAGACAGATCTCTATTACAATCCCCAAAGAGGGCACTTTAAGTTGATGATCGGTAGAAATCTTTATTTATAATTGAATCACTTGTTTATTTTTCAACAAGTTTTCAGTTATTTTTATATATTTTTTTCTAAATAGTTCAAGAAAGACCAGTACAAATGAGCAATATTTTGCTCTGTTAAACAATTTAATAAATCAGAAACTGATGACATAGTGCTGGATTTTACTTCTGTATGTCTTTTTTTTCAACCAAAAATGCTTTGCTCTGATTAGGGGGTACTTGAATTAAAAACATGTTCACATCACTGAAAAAAGATTGAGAACCACTGTTCTATATCTGTGATTCTCAAATTGTGGTACGTGTACGACCAGTGGTACATGGGCTGCATCTAGTGGTAGGTCAAAGAATCACTTGACAAAAGTACAGTGTTTTATTTTATTATATTCAAACACAGTGTTACTGTTCAAACGGTGTTTAATGTCACAGTGGCCATAAATATAAAATGTATTGTAGAAATAAAACCTCTGCCTTGTTTTAATGAATACTTAGGCCTACTACACTACTGTATTTTAATCATTGTGGTGCTTGGAGAGCCAAATCTTTTTCTGAGGTGGTACTTGGTGGAAACAGTTGAAGAACCACCGCTCGACATAACCAGAGTTTGGTATCGTATGGCACGCTAATGTTTTTAAGGAAAAAATTCTGCTCAAAGACCCTTTTTAATACAGGAGCGTTCTAGGGTTAAGGCCCTGCTGTAGAAATCCTAGTTAGATTTTGTATGTGACAAGACAGCCCTACTGTTTTAAGGACTTGCTGCAAAAATGCGAGTCAAATATTCTCTTTATGACAGTAGCTCTGTGCTGTTTTTAATTACTTACTACAAAATTGCTACTTAAAAGATCCTCTTTATGACAAGAGCGCTCTGCGGATTTCAAGGACCTGCTGCAAAAATGCTAACCAAAGGTAGTGATTTGAAAAACAACTACCGTATTTCCTTGAATTGCCGCCGGGTATATAGTATGCACCTGCCTTGAATTACTGCCGAGTCAAACTGCTTCGGAAAATAATTAGCGCATGCTTAGTATTACCACCTGGTCAAACTCGTGACGTCACGAGTGACACTTCCCCTCTCATCATTTTCAAAATGGAGGAAGCTGATTTCAATACCGGTGATTTGAAATCGCATAAAGGGAAGAAGATTAAGAGTTATTCAGTTGGATTTAAGGTCCAAGCTATTGAATTCCGGTATGCTGAAAATAACAGTAAGCAGCTATATTTTATTATTATACCATAGCTGTGTGTGTCAAATATGAGTCATTAAATGGCTCCCGCCTCCTGGTGGTAGAGGGCGCTAGTGATCCTTTTTGCGACTACTCGGCTGCAGAAGAAGTGACTACGAGTGACATGATATGTGCAGGGACCTTTTTAGGATGCAACACCACTACTCCTATGCTGGCTATGTAAACAACCGGGCTGAAATAAAGCATGTTCCAGTACTAAATACTCAGTGTATTATGTGTACAATAACACTTCATGGTGGCAGCGGTTGGATAAAAAAATCACCCACGGAGCAAAACGGGAGGGAGAGCTGTCCAAGGATAATTCTGTCGTCGCCCGCACGTGAGGAGCCGGGCTAACTGATAACAGCGGTATGATAGCAATTTTCTAGACTGGACTTTCAATCGAAGCAGGAGGTAATAAAGGAAGATCTCCATCGAGACAGAGAGACTTTTAAAACTGAAGAAAGATAAGGAAGACTTCTATAAACAAGTTATTGATGCTTTTGATCAGAAGGACCTGGCATGGACTTCATTTATAAGTAAAGGTAAGACAATAAAGTGTTTTTTATTAAATATACTTTTCATGATGGTATCCTTACATCACACTCAAATTTTTACTGCATGCCTTTGGTAAGTGCCGGAGTGAGAAGAGGTTTTAAAATAATTAGCGCATGCTTACCTTTACCGCATTCCTTAGGTAAGCGCCGGAGTGAGAAGAGGTTTTGAATTAATTCATACTTGCCAACCTTGAGACCTCCAATTTTGGGAGGTGGGGGGCGGGGTCGGAGGCAGGGCGTGGTTGGGGGCGCGGTTAAGAGGAGAGGAGTATATTTACAGCTATCCATCCATCCATTCTACCGCTTATTCCCTTTGAGGTCGCAGGGGGCGCTGGTGCCTATCTCAGCTACAATCGTAAAAAAAGTCGCCACCTCATCGCAGTATGTGTAGAAATCTTTTATTCATAATTGAATCACTTGTTTATTTTTCAACAAGTTTTTAGTTATTTTTATATCTTTTTTTCCAAATAGTTCAAGAAAGACCACTGCAAATGAGCAATATTTTGCACTGTTATACAGCCTAATAAATCAGAAACTGATGGCATAATGCTGTATTTTACTTCTTTATCCTTTTTTTTTTTTTTTCAACCAAAAATTCTTTGCTCTGATTAGGGGGTACTTGAATTAAAAAAATGTTCACAGGGGGTACATCTCTGAAAAAAGGTTCAGAACCACTGTTCTAAAAGCCGTAATGTTATTGTCACATATGCATACACAGTACATGGCAGTATTGTCTTGTTTAAGAGTGTCACAACATTGCTGTTTACGGCAGACGAACTGCTTTATGGTAAACGAAAACGTGACTGCTGTTGTGTGTTGTTACCGCGCTGGGAGGACATTAATGAGACTGCCTAACAAGAAACCCACATAAGAAACCAAGAACTCACCCTCAATCATTCTACAGTTACGACATCAATGGGCAGGCACTCTGTTTATATTGTGGGAAAACGGACACGAAAACAGGCTGTCGACACGTCACTCGGGTCCGCATGGAGCTGGAGGGGGCCTGGCCTCCAGCTCCGCCTGAATTTCGGGAGATTTTCGGGAGAAAATTTGTCCCGGGAGTTTTTCGGGAGAGGCGCTGAATTTCGGGAGTCTCCCGGAAAATCCGGGAGGGTTGGCAAGTATGAATTAATTAATTAGCGACCCTGTGGCAATATAAGGAAATACGGTAGTTTTCTTTACTATCCAATACCAAGTAAAATTCAGGCTGGTGTAGGCGATACCAATCCGATAACGAATTTGTGAAAATATACTTAACATGGCTGCTAAAATTTAAAAAAATGTGTATTTTCATATAATAACATAACTATCCTCAATAAACAACAGTAAAAATGTGAGAGAGAAAAATAACAAAAATTGGAACGTACATTTTTAAACTAACAATCATTTATAATATACTCACCTATAGCACAAAGTTTTTACTTTGAATTTATATGTATAATTTGCTAGCATATATATATATAAATACATATATGTCAATATATAAAATAAATAAATATATATATTCCGTGGTGAAGAAAGAGCTGAGCCAGAAGGCAAAGCTCTCAATTTACCGGTCGATCTACGTTCCCATCCTCACCTATGGTCATGAGCTCTGGGTCATGACCGAAAGGATAAGATCACGGGTACAAGCGGCCGAAATGAGTTTCCTCCGCCGGGTGGCGGGGCTCTCCCTTAGAGATAGGGTGAGAAGCTCTGCCATCCGGGAGGTGCTCAACGTAAAGCCGCTGCTCCTCCACATCGAGAGGAGCCAGATGAGGTGGTTCGGGCATCTGGTCAGGATGCCACCCGAACGCCTCCCTAGGGAGGTGTTTAGGGCACGTCCAGCTGGTAGGAGGCCACGGGGAAGACCCAGGACACATTGGGAAGACTATGTCTCCCGGCTGGCCTGGGAACGCCTCGGGATCCCCCGGGAAGAGCTAGACGAAGTGGCTGGAGAGAGGGAAGTCTGGGCTTCCCTGCTTAGGCTGCTGCCCCCGCGACCCGACCTCGGATAAGCGGAAGATGATGGATGGGATGGATGGATATATTCCGTCCTTCCTTGAATTGCCGCAGGGTATATTGTATGCGCCTGCCTTGAATTACTGCCGGGTCGAACTCGCTTCGCAAAATAATTAACGCATGCTTAGTATTACCGCCTGGTCAAACTCGTGACGTCACGAGTGACACTTCCACTGTCATCATTTTCAAAATGGAGGAGGCTGATTTCAACACCGGTAATTTCAAAATTGCATAAAGGGAAGAAGATTAAGAGTTATTCAGTAGGATTTAAGGTCCAAGCTTACACCACACTCAATTTTTACTGCATACATTTGGTAAGTGCCGGAGTGAGAAGAGGTTTTAAAATAATTAGCTCATACTTACTTTTACCGCATGCCTTTGGTAAGCGCAGGAGTGAGAAGATGTTTTAAATTAATTAGCGCCCCGGCGATGATTCAAGGAAATACGGTATATATATATATTAGGGTTGCGAATCTTTGGGTGTCCCACGATTCGATTCAATATCGATTCTTGGGGTCGCGATTCGATTATATATCGATTTTTTTCGATTCAACGCGATCCTCGATTCAAAAACGATATTTTTCCGATTCAAAACAATTCTGTATTCATTCAATACATAGGATTTCAGCAGGATCCACCCCAGTCTGTTGACATGCTAGCAGAGTAGTAGATTTTTTTTTTAAAGTTTTTATAATTGTAAAGGACAATGTTTAATCGACTGATTGCAATAATGTAAATTTGATTTAACTATTAAACGAACCAAAAATATGACATCTTTTATCTTTGTGAAAACATTGGACAAAGTGTGTTGTCAAGCTTATGAGATGCGATGCAAGTGTAAGCCACTGTGACACTATTGATCTTTTATTTATATTTTTTTTTTTATAAATGTCTAATGATAAAGTCAATAAGGGATTTTTAATCACTGCTATGCTGACATTATGACTAATATTGATACTGTTGTTGATAATATTCATTTTTATTTCACTACTTTTGGTTTGTTCTGTGTCGTGTTTGTGTCTCCTCTCAATTACTCCGTTTATTGCAGGTCTGAGTAGTTGCTGGGTCAGGTTTGGTTTTGGAATTGGATTGCATTGGTATGGTATTGCTGTGTATTGGTTTGTTGGATTGATAAAAAAAAAAAAAAAATCGATTTAAAAAAAAAAAGAGAATCGATTCTGAATCGCACAACGTGAGAATCGCGATTCGTATTAGAATCGATTTTTCCCACTCCCCTAATATATATATATATATATATATATATATATATATATATATATATATATATATATATATCAGCAGTACACATATATGACAAAATGCCCTTTCATACTGTACTTGACTTTTCAGTATGCAGCCTTTGGTGGGAAAAGTTTAGACACACCTGATCTAAAATTTTACAAGTAAAATGAAAATAAAATATTAGTAAAATATGGACAAAGTTTAGTTAGTTAATTAAAATATAAAATAATACAAACCAATTAATTAATTTGAAAAATTACAACAACCACAATAAACATGAATGTTAATATTTTCTTACGGGCAGAATTTTTGATACGCTAGGTTATGCAGTTAAACAATCATAGTATTATTAAATTTTTTTATTCTTACATGGGGAAAAACAACAGTGAAAATTTTAAGAAAAAAGCAACAACTGTTTATAGCATTTTTTTCTCATGTAAAACAATGTTTTTCAATATGGTCCCCGCATTGACTTTTCAGTAAGGGCCTGGCCCTTGGTAGAAAAGTTTGGACACCCCTGAAATGAAGTATCAAAAGTTTTTGCTATTTTAATTTGAGGATGGATATTAGAGTATAAAGATGTGGTATCAGCGGCATCGATATTTTAGCATCGATCTGCACATCACTCATGACTGGATCAGCTTCGTACGCCTCCACTCCACCCTGCCTTCAAACTGTCCTCTAAATCTGAGTGCCACCATTTCCTAAAACAATTACTGCAAATGCCAAGTTTCCAAACAACACTGTCCAAAATGAATGACCTCAATGTATGTACAATGTATGCTACAGCAATACTACAGTATTATTACACTGGACTGTATGAAAAAGACTAGAACATACCATTAATGGACAAATGGCTTTAGTACAAACATCACAATTCTCTTCTACTGTAATACTTCCCCCGTTTTCTGCACACTTAATTACACATGGAACAGGAAACCCGACACGTGCAGAGGAAGTACTTCTATACCCTTTGGAATGCGACCAGATGAGTGAGCGAGGGGGTGGAGTGGAGCAAATGAAGTGTCAAGCGAAATAAACAACGCAGCGTGAAGGTTGCTGAGAGACTTAAGTGGCGGAGGTGTCGTGATGATGAGATGGAAACAATACCTCCAGTACAGTTACGCTTAACCCATCACTCACTTTAATGTTTTTTTTGTGTCGAATATTGAGTCTTTGCAATATTTACTCTATTGGTGGAAATTATTCGGAATATTATGTACTAATCTGCCCTGTGTTTTTATTATATACATTCCAGAAAGTTGTGCTTGACAATGGTGTCCCTATTTTGCATTTTACCTCACCCAAAAATAAAATATATGCATGCAAAAGATAAAGTTCATCCAAACATTTCCCCAGAATGTATGCAATACAAAAGAAACATGGATCATATAAGAATGAAATTTAAGTGTGGGCATGGTATTTAATAAAAATGTCTTGTACCCAAACAAATCCTACCTGGGAATCCGTTCACTTAAAAGAGCCGTTCAAAAGATTTGACTAGTTCGTAAACGTCTTTTCACTAATTTGCATTTAGCTGTGTGACCCGCAAACTATTGGAGCTCGGATTTCCTTAGCCAGTGTTTCACAGAACTACACAGGAAGGGGTGCCAACTCCTCAAAAAAATAACCCTGATTGTTTTTATTTCCTTTTAGTGTAAAATGATTGTTATTCTGTCCTTATACATTAATTAGATGCACGTTTGGTCAGAGCAGCACAGTGGTCCAGGGGTTAGTGCATGTGCCTCACAATACAAAGGGCCTGGGTTCTGTGTGGAGTTTGCATGTTCTCCCCGTGACTGCGTAGGTTCCCTCCGGGTACTCCGGCTTCCTCCCACCTCCAAAGACATGCACCTGGGGATAGATTGATTGGCAACACTAAATTGGCCCTAGTGTGTGAATGTGAGTGTGAATGTTGTCTGTCTATCTGTGTTGGCCCTGTGATGAGGTGGCAAATTGTCCAGGGTGTAACCCGCCTTCAGCCCGAATGCAGCTGACATAGGCTCCACATATATGGATAGATGTTTTGGCATAATGCATGGAAAACAAATGAGCAGATTATCCATCCATCAATCCATCCATCTTCTTCCGCTTATCCGAGGTCAGGTCGTGGGGGCAGCAGCCTAAGCAGGGAAGCCCAGACTTCCCTCTCCCCAGCCACTTCGTCCAGCTCTTCCCGGGGGATCCCGAAGTGTTCCCAGGCCAGCCGGGAGACATAGTCTTCCCAACGTGTCCTGGGTCTTCCCCGTGGCCTCCTACCGGTTGGACGTGCCCTAAACACCTCCCTAGGGAGTCGTTCGGGTGGCATCCTGACCAGATGCCCGAACCACCTCATCTGGCTCCTCTCGATGTGGAGGAGCAGATTAATCACTCAATTTGTTTTCACTGTGCATGCTCCTTTATCTTAACTGTTACAGGATGTGGCCCGGGTTGTTATCCAGTCAGTGCTCAGGTCAATGCATACATCAGATGCGCTTGCTGGCAAATTTCACTTCGATAATAAAATTGGGACAAAACTGTTACCAACTTTTGAGCAAATAAATGACGTCTATTCAAGTAAAACATTGAAAAATAAAACATTCCTGGGAGACATTCTAACAGTTAAATTGCATTTGAGTCCAAATATTAAAACCTTTTTTTAAAATGTATTTACATTATGCAAGCGATTAATCAAGCTTAATCCAAATTCAAAAGTCTAGTATTTTCAAATGTGGATTTAAATGTACAAACCCTGTTTCCGTCTGAATTGGGAAATTGTGTTAGATGTAAATATAAATGGAATACAATGATTTGCAAATCATTTTTAACCCATATTCAGTTGAATATGCTAAAAAGACAACATATTTGATGTTCAAACTGATAAACATTTTTTTTTTCAAATAATCATTCACTGTAGAATTTGATGCCAGCACTACGTGACAAAGAAGTTGGGAAAGGTGGCAATGAATGCTGATAAAGTTGAGGAATGCTCATCAAACACTTATTTGGAACATCCCACAGGTGTGCAGGCTAATTGGGAACAGGTGGGTGCCATGATTGGGTATAAAAACAGCTTCCCAAAAAATGCTCAGTCTTTCACAAGAAAGGATGGGGCGAGGTACACCCCTTTGTCCACAACTGCGTGAGCAAATAGTCAAACCGTTTAAGAACAACGTTTCTCAAAGTGCAATTGCAAGAAATTGAGGAATTTCAACATCTATGGTCCATAATATCATCAAAAGGTTCACATAATCTGGAGAAATCACTCCCCGTAAGCGGCATGGCTGGAAACCAACATAGAATGACCGTGACCTTTGATCCCTCAGAAGGCACTGTATCAAAAACCGACATCAATCTCTAAAGGATATCACCACATGGGCTCAGGAAAACTTCAGAAAACCACTGTCACTAAATACAGTTCTTCGCTACATCTGTAAGTGCAAGTTAAAGCTGTACTATGCAAAGCAAAAGTAATTTATCAACAACATCCAGAAACGCCACTGGCTTCTCTGGGCCCAAGATCATCTAAGATGGACTGATGCAAAGTGGAAAAGTGTTCTGTGGTCTGACGAGTCCACATTTCAAATTGTTTTTGGAAATATTCAACATCGTGTCATCCGGACCAAAGGGGAAGCGAACCAACCAGACTGTTATCGACACAAAGTTCAAAAGCCAGCATCTGTGATGGTATGGGGGTGCATTAGTGCCCAAGGCATGGGTAACTTACACATCTGTGAAGGCACCATTAATGCTGAAGGTACATACAGGTTTTGGAACGACATATGTTGCCATCTAAGCGCTGTCTTTTTCATGGACGCCACTGCTTATTTCAGCAAGACAATGCCAAGCCACGTTCAGCACATGTTACAACAGCGTGGCTTCATAAAAAAAGAGTGCGAGTACTTTCCTGGCCCGCCTGCAGTCCAGACCTGTCTACCATTGAAAATGTGTGGCGCATTATTAAGCGTAAAATATGACAGTGGAGACCCCGGACTGTTGAACGACTGAAGCTCTACATAAAACAAGAATGGGAAGAATTCCACTTTCATAGCTTCAACAATTAGTTTCCTCAGTTCCCAAACGTTTATTGAGTGTTGTTAAAAGAAAAGGTGATGTAACACAGTGGTGAACATGCCCTTTCCCAACTACTTTGGCACGTGTTCAACCCACATTCAATTGAATGCTTTTCAAAGACAAGATATTTGATGTTCAAACTCATAAACATAATTTTTTTGCAAATAATAATTAACTTAGAATTTCATGGCTGCAACACATGCCAATGTAGTTGGGAAAGGGCATGTTCACCACTGTGTTATATCACCTTTTCTTTTAACAACATTCAATACACTTTTGGGAACTGAGGAGACACATTTTTAAAGATTTTCAGGTGGAATTCTTTCCCATTCTTGTTTTATGTACAGCTTAAGTTGTTCAACAGTCCGGGGTCTCCGTTGGGGTATTTTATGCTTCATAATGTGCCACACATTTTCAATGGGAGACAGGCCTGGACTACAGGCAGGCCAGTCTAGTACCCGCACTCTTTTACTATGAAGCCACGCTGTTGTAACAAGTGACTTGGTATTGTCTTGTTGAAATAAGCAAAGGCGTCCATGATAACGTTGCTTGGATGGCAACATATGTTGCTCCAAAACCTGTATGTACCTTTCAGCATTAATGGTACCTTCACAGATGTGTAAGTTACCCATGCCTGGGGCACTAATACACCCCCATACCATCACAGATGCTGGCTTTTGAACTTTGCACCTAGAACAGTCCTGATGTTTCTTTTCCTCTTTGGTCTGGAGGACACGTCGTTCATCGTTTCCTAAGAACAATTTGAAATGTGGACTCGTCAAACCACAGAACACTTTTCCACTTTGCAGCAGTCCATCTTAGATGAGCTCGGGCCCAAAGAAGCCGGAGCGTTTCGGGGTGTCGTTGATAAATGGCTTTGGCTTTGCATAGTAGTTTTAACTTGCACTTACAGATGTAGCGACAAACTGTAGTTACTGACAGTGGTTTTCCGAAGTGTTCCTGAGCCCATGTGGTGATATCCTTTACACACTGATGTCACTTTTTGATGCATTACCGCCTGAGGGGACGAAGGTCCGTTATATCATCGCTTATTTCAGAGATTTCTCCAGATTCTATGAACCTTTTGATAGTATTACGGACCGTAGATGGTGAAATTCATAAATTCCTTGCAATAGACCTTTGAGAAATATTGATCTTAAACTGTTGGACAATTTGCTCACGCATTTGTTCACAAAGTGGTGACCTTCGCCCCGTCCTTGTTTGTGAATGACTGAGCATTTCGTGGAAGCGGTTTTTATACCCAATTATGGCACCCACCTTTTACCAGTTAGCCTGCACACCTGTGGGATGTTCCAAATAAGTGTTTGATGAGAATTCCTAAACTTTATCAGTATGTATTGCCACCTTTCCCAAATTCTTTGTCACGTGTTTCTGGCATCAAATTCTAAAGTTAATGATTATTTGCAAAAAAAAAAAGTTCATCAGTTTGAACATCAAATATGTTGTCTTTAAAGCATATTCAACTGAATATGGGTTGAAAATTATTTGCAAAGCATTGTATTCCGTTTATATTTACATCTAACAATTTCCAAACTCATATGGAAACGGGGTTTGTAGATGCATAGTTTTGGTTGCATTTCATGATTCAACTACTGTAGGTCTCTTGCGGCCATGTAAAAAAACTAGCACCCGGCAGCTTCACCCCTGGGACTGCACATCCATTTAACAAACTATGAATGACTGATTTATGACCATATTTAATTTTTGTCTTACTATATGTACTCTAAAACATTTGTGTACAAAATAAACAAGAGGGGAGACGTAGAAGGTTGAGGTGGGGGAAGGGTTGGGGGTAGGGGAACGGTGTTTGGTGGTGGCGGGGGTGTGTATTGTAGCGTCCCGGAAGAGTTAGTGCTGCAAGGGGTCCTGGGTATTTGTTCTGTTGTGTTAAGGTTGTGTTACGGTGCGTATGTTCTCCTAAAAAGTGTTTGTCATTCTTGTTTGGTGTGGGTTCACAGTGTGGCGCATATTTGTAACAGTGATAAAGTCGTTTATACGGCCACCCTCAGTGTGACCTGTATGGCTGTTGATCAAGTATGTCTTGCATTCACTTATGAGTGTCTACAAACTGTAAAAGCTGCATATGTTATGTGACTGGGCCGGCACACTGTTTGTATGAAGGAAAAGCAGACGTGAAAACAGGTTGTAGAGGACTCTAAAGGCAGTGCCTTTAAGGCACACCCCCAATATTGTTGTTCAGGTGGAAATCGGGAAAATGGTTGCCCAGTGAGATTTTCGGGAGGGCTACTGAAATTCTGGAGTCTCCTGGGAAAATCGGGAGGGTTGGCAAATATGCCCTATGTCCGTGTTTTACCGGATATATACCGTTCCGTACAGCGGTGTTTTAAAAAATCATTAATTTTACTTTTTGAAACCGATACCGATAATTTCCGATATTACATTTCGATATCGGCAAGCCAATATTATCGGACATTTCTAGTGCTGTTTCGGTAACATTGGCCATGCACCCTAAATCTAGTACAAGTGTAATGGTTTGACTAAGGGAGATGACGGCTCAGACACCAGGGGATGGTAATGTTCAGGTGGACGACCAAGGAATGGTCGACTTCTTGGCTGTCGAGAAGGTGGACGCGAGTGGCGTCGTGGTAAGGCCCACCGGATACGAGGGGGAGATCACGTCGTCGTCTGAGGTAAAGAGGAAGGCGTAGTCGTGGAAGCCATCGTCTGAGGCGACAATGAAGACATCGTCGGCGAGGCAGGCGCTGGAAGCAGCAGAGGTCGGCGAGGCAGGCGGGGAAGCAGCAGACATCATTGGAGCTGGAAACGAGGAGGGCAGCTGAGGAGCTGACCGAGGTGCTGAAGCCAGTGCTGCTGGCCGAGGTGCAGAGGTCAGCGCTGCAGGCCGAGGTGCAGAGGTCGGGGCATGCAGGCCGAGGTGCAGAGGTCCGGGCCAGCCTGGGACTGGTGCTAGCCCGTAGGATAGCCTGGGGACTGGTGTTAGCTTGGGGACTAGCCTGGGGACTGGTGCTCGCTCGGGGACTAGCCTGGGGACTGGTGCTTGCTCAGGGGATAGCCTGGGGACTGGTCCTAGCTCGGGGGCTAGCCTGGGGATTGGTGGTGCTGGTGCTGGTAGGGTGGTTGGTAGGTGCGGCCAGGCAAACTGAAAGATCGTTGTGTCCTTGGGCAAGACACTTCACCCTTGCTCCTGCTGGGTCCTGGTGAGCGCCTTGCATGGCAGCTCCCGCCGTCAGTGTGTGAATGTGTGTGTGAATGGGTGAATGTGGAAATACTGTCAAAGCGCTTTGGGATCCTTAAAGGGGAACATTATCACAATTTCAGAAGGAATAAACCAAAAAAATGAGTTCCCAGGGGCTTATTTTATTTTTTCAAGTTTTTTTCCAAATTTTACCATCCCGGAATATCCCTAAAAAAAGCTTTAAAGTGCCTGATTTTCGCTATCTGTGAAGCCATGGTCCATTTTCCTGTTACGTCATCCAGTGATGCCAATACGGATAGCACAGCAAGATATAGCGACATTAGCTCGGATTCAGACTCGGATTTCAGCGGCTTAAGCGATTCAATAGATTACGCATGTATTGAAACAGATGGTTGGAGTATGGAGGCAGATAGCGAAAACGAAATGAAGAAGAAACTGAAGCTATTGGGAGAATAGCTGTTGATGCTATTCGGCCATGTATGCTTTAGCATCACCGGTAAATTGTGCAGACCAACGATCGGAAGTTTCGCATCTTGTGACACGGGATCAACCTAAATCCATCGATTGGTAAGTGTTTGTTTGGCATCAAATGTGGGTGGAAGGAAACACTGGATGTAAATATAGAATCAAATGTACATACAGCTAGCCTGAATAGTATGTTAGCATCGATTAACTGGCAGTCATGCCGCAACTAAATATGTCTGATTAGCACATAAGTCAACAACATCAACAAAACTCACCTTTGTGATTTAGTTGACTTTATCGTTGGAAATGCATCTGCAGGTTATCCATTCATCTCTGTGCCATGTCTGCCTTAGCATTGCCGGTAAAATGTGCAGACACTCCGGTACATTTAATGGGGGTTTGGCGACAGATTTCTTTGACTTTATCGTTGGAAATGCATCTGCTTTGAGTGTCGCAGGATATCCACACAATCTTGCCATCTCTGTAGTAGCATAGTTTTCGTCGGTAAAGTGTGCGGAACAAACGACTGACCATTTCGTCGGCTTTCCCCACACCCTCGTATTTTGAACACATTTCGTCCAATTTCTTGCCACTTTCGCATTTTTGGGCCAGTGGTGCAACTTGAATCCCTCCCTGTTAGTGTTGTTACACCCTCCGACAACACACCGACGAGGCATGATGTCTCCAAGGTTCCAGAAAATAGTCGAAAAAACGGAAAATAACAGAGCTGAGACGCGGTGTTTGTAATGTGCTTGAGAAAATGGCGGTTTATTACCTAGGTGACGTCACGTTCTGACGTCATCGCTCCGAGAGCGATAAATAGAAAGGCGTTTGATTCGCCAAAATTAACCCATTAAGAGTTCGGAAATCGGTTAAAAAAATATATGGTCTTTTTTCTGCAACATCAAGGTATATATTGACGCTTACATAGGTCTGGGGATAATGTTCCCCTTTAAAAAGGGGTAGAAAAGCGCTATACAAGTACAACCCATTTACCATCCACTTGTAGGTGAGAGTGAAAGTGTGCCATTAAAATGCAACATATGGTGTCCTTCAGAAGAAATCATATACAGCTGCCGTCCGTGCAGGGTTCTGCATGCTGGAATACAGGTCAGCGTGGTGGGAAGACGCTTTTAGCGTTCCCAGAAAACCTTCTAAACGGAAATACGATTCCGTCATGTCACCACAGAGTCACATTTTCATTATTTTTAGCGTTACATTTTACCACAAACATATGCAAGGAATTACTTAAATGCATTTTTAGTCAACAAAACGAGAACATTACGAGAAGCAGTAATGACCGAGTCCAAAATTTCATCTCATTTTTGAGCAAATCCCTGCAATATAAAATCACAATGTATGTGATGTATAACTCTAATAATGCTTTTGTGTCTGCGCTTCCTCGCTTTTTTCAGCAATGGGACACCGAGTTGGAGCGCACGGCAGAAGAGTGGGCCGAGACTTGTCTGTGGGAGCACGGCCCTGCAAGCTTGCTGCCCCAGATCGGACAAAATCTGGGAGCTCACTGGGGGAGGTAAATAAATCTTCAGATTTTTTTAATAGACAATAAACATGCACGACTCATTTTTATTATTGCGGTTGTAGTTTGCAGGGGTGTAAAAATATACTGCGCCAGTACTGATGTAAAATTTTAAGTCAGCACATTTAGGGACCTGAGAGGTGCACAATATTGAATATGCTGGGATGCTCTTTTTCACTGATGCAATCCACGACCCCAATAACAAACATGTACATATAATGTAACACAATATAAAAATGTCGTCACTCTGCGGTCAGTCCAGGATGTATTTTTTTCATATTATCAATTTAGTTATTTATTTTAGGCTTTTTTAAATAACACTGATTTACTGATTTCTTGTAACCCAGACCTAAAAAAGAACATGATTTTTTACTCGTTTTATACCACACAGACTTAAACGTATACACTAGATGGGAGTAAAAGCACATACTCAGAACTCATTGTAAAATTACTGTACTGTTTTAATACATAATTGTGATAATTAATTATAATCACAGAAAAAAACACCACCAAAGGCTTCCTTATTTTCTGCCATCTGCTTTGTCATCTACAAGTTGCAGACATTCCCTGTGTACGTTTTACACTTGAAACGTGTTCGTCTATCTAAACATTCATTTGTGTTCCAACACATTTATTCCCACACATTAAGAGCATTTGTGAACCAGGGCCATCTTATAGGGTGGAAAGCTGATGACAATTCTAAGGGCCCACAGCCCGCTAGGGCCCTCACATAGCCCCCAGTAGCCTCTCTGACAAAATGATTATGCATACACTGAACTATTGATGTAGCCATTATGTAACAGCCCATAAGTGGCAAAATAAAGGAACATCTCATTCAAATAAAGTGTGTTCGAGGCAAAATGCTGCATTTGATTGTTTTTTTTATATATATTGGGTCGGCACGAATGCCAAGTGTTAATTGGATAAGGAGGAAGTTTCTGGCAATGCTTTACTCTGCCTTTCCTCAAGGGTGGCAACGTTAAAATGGCGAGGATGTTTGGTTTCTGGGTTAGCGTTTCCTGTTTGCTCACTGGCACTTCCGAAAACCACTCTACTCCCAAGACAGCAAATTAGCTGTTTTGTGCCGTTCAAAGCGGAAGCAAACGCATACACATGACTGAAGTGCTTGGCATTTTATGAACTATTATCAATTCTTCCAGAAATCTTGCACATAAATAAATGCAGCATTCAGTCAACACATACTGTACATGCACACCTACAATTTATGGGCTATTCCTCTATATCAGCACCATTTAATTGTTGTACGTTTATCACAATGAACCTTTTTCTATCTTTTAACAACTTGACATCTGATAACACACACATTGAACTGCTCAAAGTGTGTATTTTCCCAATTCAGGCAACTGGATCTTATTGTTGCACAATATTTCTAAGCACAATACGGCAGTGAGTTTTAGCACAAAATTAGCAAATCCATGTAATAAAAACAAATGACATTCATGATAATAACATATGGACACTGAGCACATTCAACAAAAAACAACCCAACAATTCATAATAAACTATGTTTGAAAAAATAGGTATCGGGATTGTATTGACTAAACTTAGTTTGGCCTTTCCATTGGCTGAATGATGCAACTTCCTATAAACCATGTGACTTATGGAATGTTCCAAATATTTGTGCTTAGGCAACAAGACTGAGTGAAAACCCAGGGACAAGACTAGGTTGTGAATTGTTATTAATTTTTTTTTTCTTTTAATGTTTGTATAAAGAGTGACACAATCCATCCATCCATCCATCCATCCATCCATCCATCTTCTTCCATTTATCCGAGGTGGTGTCGCAAGGGGCAGCAGCCTATGCAGGGAATCCCAGACTTACCTCTCCTCGGCTAATTCGTCTAGTTTCTCCCGGGGGATCTCTAGGCATTCCCAGGCCAGCCGGGAGACATTGTCTCCCCAACGTGTCTTGAGCCTTCCCCACAGCCTCTTACCGGTCGGACATGCCCCAAGAAGGCGTCCGGAGGGCATCCTGACCAGATACATGAACCTCCTCATCTGACTCCTCTCAATGTGGAGGACAGCGACTTTACTTTCAGTTCCTCCCGGATGACAGAGCTTCTCACCGTATCTCTAAGGGAGAGCCCCGCCACCCAAAGGAGCAAACTCATTTCGGCCGCTTGTAGCCGTGATCATGGGTGAATTGACAGCGTTGACTTCCGGCTCAGCTCGTTCTTCGCCACAAAGGAGATGACACTCCATTCTTTTCTGAGCGAGAACCGTGGACTCAGACTTGGGGGTACTGATTCTCACACTCGGCTGCGAACCGATCCAGTTAGAGCCAAAGATAATGCCCAAATTACGCCATCAGGACCACATCAGCTGCAAAAAGCAGGGGCCATAATCCTACATCCACCTAACTGGATGCACTAACTGCACCTCGAAAATCTGTCTCTATAAATTATGAACAGAATTGGTGACAAAGGGCAGCCCTGCCGAAGTCCAACCCTCACTGGAAATGAATCCGGCTTACTGCCAGCTACGCGGAACAAGCTCTAACACTGATCATACTGGGAGCGGACTGCCACAATTTAGACGGTCCGATACCCCATACTCCCTGAGCACTCCCCACAAGACTTTCTGAGGGACATGGTTGAAGGCCTTCTCCAAGCCCACAAAGCACATGTTGACTGGTTGGCCAACTCCCACGCATCCTCACTAGAACGAAAACCACACAACTCCTCCTGAATCTGAGGTATGACCGGCATAGCCTCCTCTCCAGTACACCCGAATAGACCTTACCAGGAAGGCTGAGGAGTGTGATCCCATGATAGTTGGAACACACCCTCTGTTTACCCTTCTTAAAGAGAGGGACCACCACTGCGGTCCGCCAATCCAGAGGCACCACCCTCGAAGTACACACAATGTTGCAGAGTTGTCAACCAACACAGCCCCACAGCATCAAGAGCCTTAAGGTACTCCGGGCGGGTCTCATCCACCCCCAACGACCTGCCACCGAGGAGTTTTTTAACTACCTCGGCAACCTCATCCCCAGAAACATGCTCAGGCTCCTTCCCCCATAGCGAGTTGACGTTTCATGTTCCAAGAGCTAATTTTTCTAGCCGAGGATCGGACCGCCAAAGACCAGCCTTCGGCTGCCGCACTGATCACACTGCACCTAACCTCTATTCCCCCATCCTATGAGTGGTGAGCCCATCGGAGAGGGGACACGCTCTACCTTTGCAGGCCGTGCCCAGCCAGTGCCCATGACGACAGGCTCGGCCACCAGGAGCTCGCCATTAAGCCCCACCTCTGGGCCTGGCTGTAAACTCAGTTGACGGTGGGGGGTTGTTGTCGCAGTTTTTGGATATGACTTTGGATAATGAGCAGGCGTGCATCGCTGTGGCTCTTGTCTCGCAGTGGGTGTGCTGTCGCCGCCTCTCGCATCACACCCTGACTTATTTGGACTTTTTTGCTCTTTTCCTGTGTGTAGTGTTTGTTCTTGTCTTGCGCTCCTGATTTTTTGGCGTTTTCCCGTGGCGGTTTCATGTCTTCTTTTGAGTGGTGTTTCCCGCATCTACTTTGTTTTGACAATCAGGAGTGTTTCGGTTGTTTTTGCCCTGTGATGGGGTGGTGACTTGTCCGGGGTGTGCTCCGCCTTCCGCCCGATTGTGGCTGGGATGGGCTCCGGCGCCCCCCGTGGCCCCAATAGGTAAATGGATGGATTGTCCTTCTTTGTGGGGACATTGTTGATTGTCATGTGCGGATGTGCTTTGTGGGCGCCGTCTTTGCTCTGCGGTGGGTCTTTGCTGTCGTCCAGCATTCTGGTTTTGTTTAATTTGTGGTTCCATTTTGGTTTTGTTCCGCGTGGCCTTCCCTGGGCTTCGGTGCCCTTTCTTGGGGGCACTCGCCTTTTGTTTGTTTTTTTGTTTGGGCATTGAATGCTTTTTTTGTCTGTGCGCTGCCTCCTGCTGTTTCCAGTGTCTGTGGGGCGGTTGGCTTCCGTTTGGCTTCCGGTTGCCGTCTGCTGGTGTATATATATATATATATATATATATATATATATATATATACATTCATAGACATATACTGTATGTGCCCTGCGATGAGATGGCGACTTGTCCAGGGTGTACCCCGCCTACCGCCCGAATGCAACTGAAATGGGCGCCAGCGACCCCCCGCCAACCCAAAAGAGACAAGCAGTAGAAAAATTGATGGATGGATAGTGAGTACCAACCGTTTAAGTTGCTCGGCAAAAAGTAAATGTCGAGCCACACCCACCATGCTGTTCAAACAGTAAATTAGACATGAACCCTAAATAAATTGATGCAAAAACAAACAGCACTTTATAAATTATGAGTCCACAGTAAGTATACTCATTCATCTCAACTGAATCACTGCTTTGTGTTATGTATAAAACATACCAGAGTAGAAAAAGAAAAAAAACAACACTTTTTTGATATAATGCATTGGCATGATTGTTTTATTTTTGATAATGCCGTGTGAAATCCCTGCAGGTATCGACCCCCTACCTTCCATGTACAAGCCTGGTATGACGAAGTGAAAGACTACTCCTACCCCTACCCTCAGGAGTGTAACCCCTACTGCCCGTTACGATGCTCCGGCCCAGTTTGCACACATTACACGCAGGTAAGAACGGATACATCTGGGTCGGGAAATACATTTTCAGGTGTTTATTTTAATGGTCGATATCAAATTCTAGTTGGTGTGGGCCACCAGCAGCCGGGTTGGCTGTGCGGTCAACATGTGCTACAATATGAACGTATGGGGACAGATTTGGGCCAAAGCCGTGTATCTGGTGTGCAACTATTCGCCAAAGTAAGTCCCTGCATTGTTTAAAATGCTGCTCTTTCCCAAATGCATGGCAGATATAAAATCTATAGCGCATGTTGCAGTTTATTCCACACGGAATGCAATTCACCATAGCGCCATCTGTTGGCTCTGGTGTGTCACTTCTCTCAATTGTACCCCAATGCAAGCAGATTGTAACAGTATTAAAACAATTGACAAATTGACCAATTGACTGTAACAGACTGTAACAATACACTAACGGTATAAATAAGTATAAAAATACAATTTAAAAAAAGAATCGGTCGGCAACTTATTTCAGATCTGCACCACAACTTTACGCTTTGATGTATTTTTCGAATTAAAAGTCCCATATTATGCCAAATGAAAAATTGTAATTGTGTTAAAAAAAGCCTCTCTATGAACAGCTAAAGTAAGAAAACATCCATTATATTCCTCACTTGTTAGATCCCCTTCGAGGAGTGGAAACTGTTGTTTTTAAATGCCAAGTTTTATTAACATCATAGACATACAAAAAAAAAACCCTCCTTCTTCATGGACATTATACCACCTCTGACCCGCATTAGCAAGTGTAGATGATTAGATAAATGAGCCCACCACTTAGCAAAGGATACCTTTATCCATCCATCCTTTTTCTATCGCTTATCCCTTTTAAAAAAATGAATAAATAAACAGGCTTCATGATACATCTTAAAGTAAAGCATTAAGCCATGCAAATTATCTTATGTTTTCCTTATTTTTTCAGTAAATAGGCTAAACCAGAGGTCACCAACCTTTTTGAAAGCAAAAGCTACTTCTTGGGTACTGATTAATGCGAAGGGCTACCAGTTTGATACACACTTAAATAAATTGCCAGAAATAGCCAATTTGCTCAATTTACCTTTAATAAATAATCCAATCCAATCCAATCCACTTTATTTATATAAATCTTTATATAAAAAAATGGGTA
The DNA here is from genome assembly GCF_033978795.1 of Nerophis ophidion. Classification (NCBI taxonomy): domain Eukaryota; kingdom Metazoa; phylum Chordata; class Actinopteri; order Syngnathiformes; family Syngnathidae; genus Nerophis; species Nerophis ophidion. The sequence goes on along the minus strand of NC_084625.1, from coordinate 35,019,029 downwards.
TTTCTGTCTTTCATTCCGTCGTACATTTTTTTTCCTTTTACAGAAGGTTTTTTGTAGAGAATGAATGATGAAAAAACACTTAATTTAATGGTTTAAAAGAGGAGAAAACACGAAAAAAAAAAAATGAAAATTTTATTTTGAAACATAGTTTATCTTTAATTTCAACTCTTTAAAATTCAAATTTCAACCGAAAAAAAATGAAGAGAAAAACTAGTTACTTCGAATCTTTCTGAAAAAAAATAAAATAATTTATGGAACATCATTAGTAATTTTTCCTGATTAAAATTAATTTTAAAATTTTGATGACATGTTTTAAATAAGTGAAAATCTAATCTGCACTTTGTTAGAATACATAACAAATTGGACCAAGCTATATTTCTAACAAGGACAAATCATTATTTCTTCTAGATTTTCCACAACAAAAATTTAAACAGAAATTCAAAAGACTTTGAAATAAGATTTAAATTTGATTCTACAAATTTCCTAGATTTGCCAGAATATTTTTTGGGAATTTTAATCATAATAAGTTTGAAGAAATATTTCACAATTTTCTTCATCAAAAAAAAGAAGCTAAAATGAAGAATTAAATTAAAATGTATTTATTATTCTTTACAAAAAAAATAATAATAATACTTGAACATTGATTTAAATTGTCAGGAAAGAAGAGGAAGGAATTTAAAAGGTGAAAAGGTGTATGTGTTTAAAAATCTTAAAATAATTTTACGGTTGTATTTTTTCCTCAAAATTGTCTCTCTGAAAGTTATAAGAAGCAAAGTAAAAAAATAAATGAATTTATTTAAACAAGTGAAGACCAAGTCTTTGAAATATTTTCTTGGATTTTCAAATTATATTTGAGTTTTGTCTCTCTTAGAATTAAAAATGTAGAACAAAGCGAGATCAGCTTGCGAGTAAAAAATACAATTTTAAAAATAGAGGCAGCCTACTGGTAAGTGCTGCTATTTGAGCTATTTTTAGAACAGGCCAGCGGGCTACTCATCTGGTCCTTACGGGCTACCTGGTGCCCGCGGGCACCGCGTTGGTGACCCCTGGGCTAAACTAACCTGATGTTGCTATTAAGATGCAAATGTAGAACATTTCAGAGCTCACATACAAAAACTTCTAAATAAAAAAAAAAAAACTTTCTCACATTGTTTTTATGGGGTATTGTGTGTAGGATTTTAAGGACAAAGATGAATGTATTCCATTTTAGGAAATAAGGCTGTAACATAACAAAATGTGGAAAAAGTGATGCACATAGGTGTGCCCTCCCCATAATGGCACCGATGGCAACGTAAACTGAAGGAACCAGACAGCTGCTGCTAAACAAATGTGGACTCAGACGGCAACAGCAGCCCTCATAACGGCAGCGTAACGCTAGCCAATATAGCCACAACAACACTGCAGGTCCTCATTATACACCAGTGACGGTTACAGCAGGCAAGGTTTCATTCAGGAAACCCCAGAATTATGACCCTCAAACATTACAACCAAAACAAGTCAGTGTTTGCCCATCTTTACATTCTGTATTGCTGCAATAATTATGACAATTTGTTGTAGATCGGATTTCTTATTTTCTAATCTGTTGTTTAGTTATCATTTACTTTATATAAATTAGTTATTTCAATTACTACTAATGTGTTCAACTCAACACAATTGTGCATGTTTTCTATTTTTTTAAGTCCCGGTTCGGGCATCTTTTAAGCATTGGCACCGTCTTTTTAAAGGCCTACTGAAATGAGATTTTCTTATTTAAACGGGGATAGCAGGTCCATTCTATGTGTCATACTTGATCATTTCGCAATATTGCCATATTTTTGCTGAAAGGATTTACAGTAGAAGAGAACATCCACGATAAAGTTCTCAACTTTCGGTGCTAAGAGAAAAGCCCTGCCTCTACCGGAAGTCGCAGACGATGACGTCACACGTGTGGGGGCTCCTCACATATTCACATTGTTTTTAATGGGAGCCTCGAACAAAAAGTGGTATTCGGACCGAGAAAACGACAATTTCCCCATTAATTTGAGCGAGGATGAGAGATCTGTGTTTGAGGATATTGATAGCGACGGACTAGAAAAAAAAAATGACCAAAAAAAAAAGTTTTAAAAAAAATACGCGATTGCATTGGGACGGATTCCGATGTTTTTCGAGACATTTACTAGGATAATTCTGGGAAATCCCTTATCTTTCTATTGTGTTACAAGTGTTTTAGTGAGTTAAATAGTACCTGATAGTCGGAAGGGTGTCTCCACGGGTGTCTTGACACGCAGTGTCTCAGGGGAGTCGACGGCAGCTATGGACGGCACACGCTCAGCTTTTCTCCGGTAAAATCTGACTTTTTAACCACAATTTTCTCACCGAAACCTGCTGGTTGACATTTGGTAGGGATCCATGTTGGTTTGACCGCGCTCTGATCCATAGGAAAGTTTTACCTCCAGGAATTTTAAACAAGGAATCACCATGTGTTTGTGTGGCTAAAGGCTAAAGCTTCCCAACTCCATCTTTCTACTGTGACTTCTCCAATATTAATTGAACAAATTGCAAAAGATTCAGCAACACAGATCTCCAAAATACTGTGTAATTATGCCGTTAAAGCAGACGACTTTTAGCTGTGTGTGTGTGCAGCGCTCATATTTCCTTAAAACTTGTGACGTCTTGCGTACACAACGTCATCATTACACGACATTTTCAAGACGAAACTCCCGGTAAATTTAAAACTGTAATTTAGTAAACTAAAAAGGCTGTATTGGCATGTGTTGCAATGTTAGTATTTCATCATTGATATATAAACTATCAGACTGCGTGGTGGGTAGTAGTGGGTTTCAGTAGGCCTTTAAAGTACCACTTTTGTACTAGTATCTGACTGTTAATATAAACAATAACCATCCCATGTGGTGTTTATTGTGTTTGACAAGTGTAGCTTTACAGTGTACAGCACGTGCACAATAGTGCTTCATGTAGCGACACTCTCTGTCAGAGACAGCTCATTAGCATCAACGGTCCAGACAATTAATGACCAAAAGCACTTTTAAACTAAACTAACTAAACTAATTTGAAAAACACTTCAGACAAACTATTGTGGGACCTCTGAGACAATAAAAAAAAAACAATCAATATGGGACATTTACTGAACTAATTGTGATTTTCAACACCAGGAACAAGAGGTCTTCAAGAAGGCCACTGTGCTTCGCTCTATATTTGGTTGCAGGACTATTTATTTACCTCACTGACTTGGGGGGAAGCCAAAAACCACAATAACTGTGCAGCGGTTAGTCTGACCACAGAACCAAGAAATGACTGCCATACACTTTGCCTTAAGTTGTTGTTGGCTAGCATTGGTGTTCTTTTTTTACTGACACCTGCTGGATTGGAAGTGTAGTGCAGTTACTTTGCATTACACCGACTGTAAAATGAAGCTTCGAACTGAGCCTTTAATAAGACTGTTATGTGTCCTAAAAAGGGGAAACTGGTTGGGTTATGCACCGTACAAACACGGGACCCCCTGTTCCGCATGTCCTCCCAGCTATGGAGGCGGCTGCAGAGACAACCTCTGCTACAAAGGTACGTGGGGCCGCTTTAGATTAACCTAAATTGAAAAAGTGATTGTTATTGATTTGACTTTGTTTTAAGGGCACGACAACAACGTTCTACCAGAGGAAAAAGAAGAAAACAACTTTATTGAGCCCGAGCAGAAGATCCGGCCTCGGGTTTCCAAACCTGAGACTCCCAGTCTTCCTCTTCCTGCCCCCACCAAGCCCCCCACAGTGGTGCTGCCAAAGAATGAAGTGGTCAACACACAGCAGATGTGTAAGCTGCCATTTGACTGTTTATTTTGGGTCTAGTTTCTTTTTCTTTAAAGAAAAAAAAAGATGAGGCTGATCTGTTCTAGGCTTGGGAGTGGTGATAATGTATTGTAGAAAAAAAAATGGGTCAAATTTTATGAGTGGCTTTTTTTAAGTGCTGAGCGAGCAAAAACGGCTAACAAATTTGGCCTTCACCGGAAATGTTATTCTTGTAATTATTCCTAAATAGCCTTGATGTTCTGTAGCTTTTATCTGTCATCTCCCTGACTGGCCCTGACAGTCTCAATGTGGCGAGCAGGTAGAAGAGGGTGAGCTCTGTTTTATTTTAAGCCTGTTTGCTTTTGGCCAGCCGAGGGAGAGACAGAGAGAAAGTGAGAGAGAGAGAGAGAGAGAGAGAGAGAGAGAGCGAGAGAGAGGGAAAGAGAGAGGGAGAGAGAAGGAGATGGAAGGAGAGAGAGAGAGAGAGGGATAAACAGTCAAACAAATAAAGAGAGAGAGAGGGAGAGAGAACAAGTGAGAGAGAGAGAAACAGACAGGACGTCTGAGGACGACAGACGGATAAAGAGACAGCGAAAGAGAGAAAAAACGAGAAAAACAGACATACCTACATTAAAGAGAGAGAGAGAGAGAGGGAGGGAGCGAGAGAAAATGATAGAGAGAGAGAGAACAAGAGGGAGTGACAGACAGAGACAGTTAGAGAGAGAGAGAGAGAGAGAGACAGACAGTCACACAGATAAAGAGAGAGTTACAGAGAGAGAGAAAAAGAGATAAAGAGCGAGTGAGAGAGGGAAAAAAAGAGAGAGGGAAAGACATTCAGACAGAGAGAGAGAGAGAGAGAGAGAGAGAGAGAGAGAGAGAGTTAGAGAGAGAGAGTTAGAGAGAGAGAAAGGAGAGAGAGACAGACAGACAGACATACAGACAGATAGAGAGTGACAGAGAGAGAGAGAAAAAGAGAGAGGGACAGCCAGACAGAGAGACAGACAGACAGGTAAAGAGAGAAAGAGAGAGAGAGAGAGAGAGAGAGAGAGAGAGAGAGAATGAGAGGGAAAGAGAGAGAGAGAATGAGAGGGAAAGAGAGAGACAGAGAGAGAGAGAGAGAGAGAGAGACAGAGAGAGAGAGAGAGAGGTAAAGAGAGAGAGCTCTGTATTTGTAAGCGTCTTAGTGTGTGCAAGCTGCCACCTGCTCCAAGCTGTACTGACCACCCTTGTCATGATGTTTCAGGCCAGGTAGTTTAACACAACAATGACCTAGAAGAGTTGGCATAATAGCAAATGTTGTCATGACCACAGCAGGCTAGTTGTTGCTGATGTCACTTATGTACAAGGGTTTATGTTAAGAGTTGTTTTTAACATTTTAAACACTTCCTTGTGGTCTACATAACATGTTTTGGTCTAAATGTTGCATGGATTATGTTTTACAGACCATTTTTAAGCCACTTCCTGAATGTCTGTACAGGACGCCTGTTTTGTGGGTGGTCCTATTTACGTGCCTCCACTTCGACTGCATTTTCTCACCTGTCGGCCATTTTGTAGTGTTTAGCACTTCCATATCAGGTCAGTTTGAATTATACACTACTTTGTATTACAAAGGGCCACAGCGGAGGATGCATGTGCACATACAAGCCAGTCTGCCTCACAACAAGATGATAGCGAAAAATAAGGAACTCACAACACCATCGGACTACAATGGCAGACTCGCACAAAGCTCTCCCCTATATGGAGATATCCGCTGACGTAACTTAGGCCCTGTTTCCACTACGTCGGATAAGGTTATCCTGGGTAAATCACACCTAACCTTATCCATGCCACCATTTAAGACCCCTTCCCCCCTCTGTCTGCTGTCGCAATGCATTCGGGGGGAAAAAAAAAAATCCACCTGAGCGTCCATCTGCTCCAAGCTGTCCAGTAGATGACTTTACTTTATTTAAAATAGCTACATTGTAAATAGTTTGCTGTGCATTTTATATTTGTTTGCTGTGTTTTGTAAGCATTTTTTTTAAGTAAAATGTATCTCCTTTGAACAATATCCAGTGTTGTGGTATTTATATCAACTAGAATCCTTTGTGCTTTGGGGCCCTATTGTAGTGAAACACACCTGAGCCATTATAAATTAATTTATTCTCTTGTGTGATATGGCGTCAGGAGATAACCTGGTTCACCCAAAATAAAAAAAGGGGACAGGATCCTCATCTTCCAGCAGTTGTTTGGGGGATGGTTCTATCTTTAAGCTGCATGCTAATGGCGGAGTTTGCAAAGATGCGGGCATCACGCACGCTGCCTGGCCATTTCACAGTCACATCCATAAAGCAATTGTTGTAGTCACACACTGGCTGTATCACATCTACGGGTGGAAGGGACCAAGTTTTTCACTAAGTAGAATTACAGCAGACTCGGACTTTGGAAAGTTCTCTTGCCGTCTGAGAAGTGTTGTATCCCGAAAAGCTGCAATCGCCCGTTGCCTTCTCTTAAAGGGGAACATTATCACAATTTCAAAAGGGTTAAAAACAATAAAAATCAGTTCCCTGTGGCTTGTTGTATTTTTTAAAGTTTTTTTCAAAATGTTACCGGTCCCCGAATATCCCTAAATAAAGCTTTAAAGTGCCTTATTTTCGCTACTTCGAAACCACTATCCATTTTCCTGTGACGTCATACAGTGCTTCCAATGTAAACAAACAATGGGAATACCACAGCAAGATATAGTGACATTAGCTCGGATTCAAACTCGGATTTCAGCGGCTTAAGGGATTCAACAGATTACGTATGTATTGAAACAGATGGTTGGAGTATGGAAGTATTAAAGAAGAAACTGAAGCTATTGAGCGAATAGCTATTGACGCTATTCATAGGCATAGCATGGCCGAATAGCTGCGTTAGCATCGCCGGTAAAATGTGCGGACCAAACGATCAGGATTTTCGCATTTTGTGATAATGGAGCAACTTAAATCTGTCGATTGGTAAGTGTTTTTTTCGCATTAAATGTGGGTGGAAGGAAACGTAATATAGTTGCAAATGCATTTGCAGGTTATCCATACATCCCTGTTCCATGTCTGCTTTAGCACCGCCGGTAAATAGCATGTTAGCATCAATTGGCTGGCAGTCACGCTGCTACCAAATATGTCTGATTAGCACATAAGTCAACATCAACAAAACTCACCTTTGTGATTTCGTTGACTTTATCATTGCAAATGCATCTGCAGGTTATCCATACATCTCTGTGCCATGTTTGTCATCGCCGGTAAATAGCAGGTTAGCATCGATTACCATAGCATGTTAGCATCGATTAGCGTAGCATGTTAGCATCGATTAGCTGGCAGTCACGCCGCAACCAAATATGTCTGATTAGCACATAAGTCAACAACAAAACTCACCTTTGTGATTTTGTTGACTTTATCGTTGCAAATGCATCTGCAGGTTATCCATACATCTCTGTGCCATGTCCGTCATCGCCGGTAAAATGTGAAGACACTACAGCACATTCAATGGGAGTCTGGCGGCAGACGCTTTCGCATCTTCGGTGCAACTTGAATCCCTCCCTGTTAGTGTTGTTACACCCTCCGACAACACACCGACGAGGCATGATGTCTCCAAGGTTCCAAAAAATAGTCGAAAAAACGGAAAATAACATAGCTGAGACCCGTCTGTGTAATGTGTAGAAAAATGAAAATGGCGGCAGTATTACCTCGGTGATGTCACGTTCTGACGTCATCGCCACCAGAGCAATAAACAGAAAGGCGTTTAATTCGCCAAAATTCACCCATTTAGCGTTCGGAAATCGGTTAAAAAAATATATGGTCTTTTTTCTGCACCATCAAGGTATATATTGACGCTTACATAGGTCTGGTGATAATGTTCCCCTTTAAGGTATTCATCTGGGATTTCCACAAGTGTCTGTACATATAGAAGAAGGAGAAACACGGGCATTTCTGAATGATCCGCCCAGGGGCGTCAGTAGACCTAATACTGTACTGGGGCACACCTGGGGCACAAATAATTCATGTGAGCGTGCAAAGCGCGCGAGCAAAAACATTTTTAGCACTTATTTATCATAAAAAATACATAAATAGTGCTTTAAACTATGAAATCATATCAGATTATGTTGTATGGATCTTTGATTAACCACCTGAAACTAACTAATGCATTTGACCTACTTGTGCACTTTTTTACTCCAGACTTCTAAACTGCTACTGGTAAAAGCAAAAAGGAAGAGCAATAAATCTTTTTGAAATATATATTGCAGTAATCATCTGCAAATTTAACATCTACAAAAGTAAAACAAAAAATAAAGCACCCCTACATCTCTGGGTTCTTTTATACTATTTAATTTCCATTTATGGCAATGTGGCTAATCCTATTTCAGATACACAAAACTATAAAATATACACAAAACAATAAAGCCACAGTAGTAGAATAAATGAACAACTCTTGTGTGTCTGTTCAGGGAATCATTTTCTGAGAAGTAAACTGTAACGTCTCGTTTTCATTTTTGCAAAGTGGTCAATCACTCTGGACAGACATGGAAATATTACAGTAACTGTTATACAGTTGACCAGTGGTTCCCAACTGCTGGGTCGTGACATAAAAGTGGATTGTGTGTCATTTTCAGTGAGTCGCAGTCAGATGTGTGCATGAAAAAAAACAGTTTAGGGAGAAAAAAATCTAATTGTGGCAACAAAACCAGATATTTTTAGCCATTTTTCTAGTGACTATTAGTGAGTATTTTAGCAAAAGGCAAACCGACTAGCAAGTGTCAAACTCAAGGCCCAGGAGCCAAACCAGGCATGCCAAAGCCTGGACCTGATATGCGTTAATAAAATGCTTAATCTTTTCTTACTAAATATATTTGTTAATTTCCCTTTGACATTAAAATTCATGTACTGCATGCAATGGCATATGTTCTAATATTCAATATTATCAAAATCAAAAAATATTATCATGTGTTCCAAAAATATTTTTTGTTAAAATGAAGATAAATACTGTACGTAAATATTTGCTTGATTAATAATTTCAAAGCAAATTATCAATTAAATTTTAGACTGTAAAATTGACAATAGATTTTAGGGTTAAATTCAACTTTGGTACTACTTTTTTCCCATATTACAGTAAGACACTAAAACATTGAAAACATTAAAAAACACATTAAAACAACAAGATTTCATGGTAAAAACAAAACAAGACTGGCAGATTTGGTGCTGGATTTTCACTGCTAAAAACAAAACTGGCAGCTCTGTTGCTTGATTTTTTCCGCAAAAAACAGTGGTATAGTTTTTCCATTGCGTTGCATTTATTCATTTTTTTTACATGCCAGTTTTTAAAGTAAAATAAAACATTAAAAAAATTGTAGCCTATGTAAAAAAAAATATATTGTTAATGTATTCTATATATACATACACGTCTATTCATATACCGTATTTTTCGGAGTATAAGTCGCTCCGGAATATAAGTCGCACCCGCCGAAAATGCATAATAAAGAAGGAAAAAAAAACATATATAAGTCGCACTGGACTATAAGTCGCATTTTCGGGGGAAACTTTATTTGATAAAACCCAACCCCAAGAATAGACATTTGAAAGGCAAGTTAGAATAAATAAAGAATAGTGAACAACAGGCTGAATAAGTGTACGTTGTATGAGGCATAAATAACCAACTGAGAAGGTGCCTGGTATGTCAACGTAACACATTATGGTAAGAGTCATTCAAATAACTATAACATATAGAACATGCTATACGTTTACCAAACAATCTGTCACTCCTAATTGCTAAATCCCATGAAATCTTATACATCTAGTCTCTTACGTGAATGAGCTAAATAGTATTTTTTGACATTTTAAGGTAATGTGACAATAATTTCACACATAAGTCGCTCCTGAGTATAAGTTGCACCCCTGGCCAAACTATGAAAAAAACGGCGACTTATATCTAAAAAATACGGTATTACTTATTGTTAAAAGCGCCCCTCTGAGGGCAACCATAACTGCGATGTGGCCCTCAATGAAAATGAGTTTGACACCCCTGGTGTAAATGAAGGCGTATCAAAATTGCATTTTTTATTAGCATTTTATTAGCACAGATGTTGTACATCACCAACATCATGTAACATCTCAGAGCAGGGAAGTCTTTTATCAACACCTGCTTTTTAAGTCTTAAGCAAGTCAACTCAGTGCTCTAGTGGTTAGAGTGTCCGCCCTGAGATCGGTAGGTTGGGAGTTTAAACCCCAACCGAGTCATACCAGAGACTATAAAAAAAAATGGGACCCATTGCCTCCCTGCTTGGCACTCAGCATCAAGGGTTGGAATTGGGGGTAAATCACCATAAATGATTCCCGGGCGCGGCACCGCTGCTGCCCACTGCTCCCCTCACTTCCCAGGGGGTGAACAAGGGGATGGGTCAAATGCAGAGGACCAATTTCACCACACCTAGTGTGTGTGTGACAATCATTGGTACTTTAACTTTAACTATGATGCAATGCATATCATCATCTTGTAATGACCACACAGCTGCATCACTGATACTACTCATCGCAATTACACTCAGCTGGAATTAATATTTATGTATGCCATTCACACCTTTTACATAAAACATATATAACAGAAATCAATACAATCAACGAGCATGTTATGTGGATGTGCATCTAAGCAAGGTGTGTTTTGATGCCACACAAACTAGAGACCTGTCACCAGATGGTATCTTGTGTCAGAGCTACTTTTTGGTTTATTGTATTACTTCAAAATGTTCACTTTTTTGAGTAGCGAATATTTTCCTTCAAATTGACACACACTCTTTTTAGCGTGTGTGACTTTGAGGAACTTTTGAGGAGGAGATATTGTTATGTTGTAAACGTTTGTGTGGTGTTGCTTCCCCTTTTGTGATGATTCCATGATGAATATCAGTCCATCCATTTTTGGGTTTTTTTTTATGCGTGGCAGCGGCACCTGAAGGTATTGTGACAACATGTCATAATTACGATATTTACAACCACAAGTGTCACTGTCGATTGTATCTCAACATGTTTGCTATCGAAAGAACTGTACAGCTATTAGTCCGCAGACAGGTGGTAATTAAAATGCTGATATGTATGCAAATGTCTCCCATCTATTAATTTTAATTTATAAACATGATTGGTGATTGTCATTAAAATGCTTTTTAACCAATTTTTTTCATGTTTTGCAGCTCAGCTCGTTACCTGTGACACCAAGCTGCGGGATCAGTGCAAAGGAACAACATGCAACAGGTAGCGTTAAAACCAGAATGGTATCCAGTATCGTATAACGCAGCCCTCTGCCCAAGTTTGACGGTTTTAATTAGTTGAGAACATTTGATGTACAGTCCTCCCTCAGTTATCGCTGTGAATTGATTTTGAACTAGACAGAGATAAATTAATTTCTGCAAACTCGGAATCCTTAATCATAAATTTCATGTTCATAGTTAGGGCATTAAAAAACGTTTACTACCTTCTAAATGTTTTTCTAACATTATGAGAGCCTTCTAGACATGAAATAATATTCATAAGTCATACTGTTTAATTGTCTCATCCTTAAAGGCCTACTGAAACCCACTACTACCCACCATGCAGTCTGATAGTTTATTTATCAATGATGAAATATTAACATTGCAACACATGCCAATACGGCCGGTTTAGTTTACTAAATTGCAATTTTAAATTTCCCGCGGAGTTTCTTGTTGAATACGTCACGGAATGATGACGCGTGCGCGTGACGTCACGGACTGTAAGGAAATATTAGCGCACCACCATTTGCGACTAAAAGTCGTCTTTTGCAATACGTTCAATTAATAATGGAGACTATAAAGAACAATGCTGTTGGTGGAAAGCGGTGTAATGCAGCTGTCTTTAGCACCGAGACACAGCCGGTGTTTCTTTGTTTTTAACACAGAGCGGTCAAGCGAACATGTTTCTCTACGTCAACCAGCATGTTTTTGGATGGGAAAATTGTGATATATATATATATCTTACCGGAGACATCATTGGATTATTCGTCCTCCTGCAGTAGCTGTTTAAAAGGCAGCTGTGAGCTTGGCTCCTCGGCTTCTCTCTGAGACACTGCGTGTTCACCGCAGCCTTCCGACCTCGAGGTATGTCTTTACAATCTCACTAAAACACTATTAAAACAATAAGCAGATAAGGGATCTTCCAGAGTTATCCAAGTAAATGTGTCTAATTACATCTGAAACGCTCACACTGCCGCTGCACGGAGCCGTCGCTTTTTATTTAGTTTTATTATTATTATTATTTTCTAGTCCTTTGCTATCAATATCCATCCATCCATCCATTTTCTACCGCTTATTCCCTTGTAGGGTCGCGGGGGGCGCTGGTGCCTATCTCAGCTACAATCGGGCGGAAGGCGGGGTACACCCTGTACAAGTCGCCACCTCATCGCAGGGCCAACACAGATAGACAGACAACATTCACACTCACATTCACACTCTAGGGCCAATTTTAGTGTTGCCAATCAACCTATCCCCAGGTGCATGTCTTTGGAAGTGGGAGGAAGCCGGAGTACCCGGAGGGAACCCACGCATTCACGGGGAGAACACGCAAACTCCACACTGAAAGATCCCGAGCCTGGATTTGAACCCAGGACTGCAGGACCTTCGTATTGTGAGGCAGACTATCATCATCCACAAATATTTCATCCTCGCTCAAATTAAAGGGGAAATTGTCGTTTTCTCGGACCGAATAGCTTTTGCCGCTGGAGGCTCCCATTAAAAACAATGCGAGGACGTGAGGAGCCCTCACGCTTGTGACGTCATCGTCTGCGACTTCAGATACGGGCAAGATTTTTTATCAGCACCAAAACTTGCAAACTTTATCGTCGATGTTCTCTACTAAATCCTTTCAGCAAAAATATGGCAATATTGCAAAATGATCAAGTATGACACATAGAATGGACCTGCTATCCCCGTTTAAATAAGAAAATCTCATTTCAGTAGGCCTTTAAGCACGCGTTAGATCTGGTGTCCCCTCATGGCCAGGATTTATGCTTGAAAAATACCTTCTTTTTTTTTTAAATGCTTTAAAAAATGAAAATAAAACAAATACCCAAACATCTGCGAGTGGCGTAGGACAAGTTTATATAGAAGAAATTATGTCAATGCACAGCTGAAAATACAAGGCAAGAAAATAATCGCAATAGGGATGTAACAATATGATTTATTTATTTTTTCAACAGTAGAATTAACTGAGCTCAGTGAGCCCTCTTTTTAGTCATCCACAACCTTTGTCTCAGTGGGCGGCGAGCAGGACCGCTAGATTACACGCACACACACACACACACACACACACACATACACACACACACGCACACACTCACACAAGCACACACACACACACACACACACTCGATTCACGGACATCCTTACTTGTGCTTTGCTAGTGAGAAGTTCTGCAAAGTAACAAAAATGAAGATGAAAAGTTATGATTATAAAGCCAAATCTCCCGTGGTGGAAATATTTCAGCTTTAAACTGGATGGGTAATATGAGCCCATCAACATAGATGAAAGAATACCATGATGGCAACTCACACTGACCTAGTTTTTCCAACTGGAAAAAAAAAGCACTTTAAGATGTTCAGTATTTTTGTTCAGTAAAATTTTTGTTTACAGAGATGACAGTCCATTTTTTGTTTGTTTATTTATTTAGGATACATAAAAGGATACATATCAGTAGGAGAACAGATAATAAATTGACTCCCCTAATGACATCATGGAGACCCATGGATGGGAGCAGAAATAGAGGAAGACAGAGAGTGAGGTGGCGAGATGAAATAGACAAATATTGGGGAACAGTGCAGTGGCAGGGAGCAGCTGGAGATCGTTCACTATGGCAGAAACATGCTGAGGCTTTCGTCCAGCAGTGGACTGACAACGGCTGATGATGATGAAAAGTTATTTACGATTACAGTACAATGCAATCAATTCTACAGCAATGTGAAATACAAGTTTGTATCATTTTAAATCAGAGGTGTCAAACTCATTTTTATTGAGGGTAACGTCGCAATTACGGCTGCCCTCAGAGGGGCCGCATTAATTGATGTGGTGAACCAGATTAAATTATGTGGCAGACCATATTCAATGATGTAGTGGGCCACGTTAAATGAAGCAAGATCTGGCCCTCGGGCTTTGAGTTTGACACATGTCGTAAATGGTTACTTGCATTATTATTGGTGCTTATATTAGTCTGAAAATAACGTTGACAATAATGTCATTCTTCAGCCATCAACTGTGTGAAAATATATGATCCTGCAAAATGTGTTGTTGTCCCAGGTATAAACACCCCTAACTTAAGGAAAAAAACTTCAAACAGAAACAAGACTGGTGGGCGGCTGTCCACCTCGACTGGTTTGGTTGAGTCAGAGATCAAGAGTAGAAATTTGCCCACGACATGCTAAATACATTTAGTGTATTTACCAGACCAAAAACAAATGTCCACTAGACCTGATGCTTGTTCGTAATTGGAGGATAAGAGATGCATTTCTTAAAATCCTCCCATTTATTAACCCGAATTTGTGTAATCCTGCTTACCAAAAGACACATTTGAATAATTTAAACAATTTTTTTTTTAAGTCTTTTAATCTTTGATTTTGTGCAAACCTCTAGGTATGAATGCCCTGCTGGATGCTTAGCTGCTACAGGCAAAGTAGTTGGGACAGTGTACTATGAAATGGTGAGTGAACCTATTTCAGTCAAAGCTTTTACTGTGCCATAAAACTGCCAACTCTTTTTTTACGTGATGTTCTCCACGCGTTGTTTATATTTTGCAGCAATCTAGTGTGTGCCGAGCTGGTCTACACGCAGGAGTCATTGATAATGACGGCGGGTGGATGGATGTAACAAGACAAGGGAGGAAGGACTTCTTCATCAAGTCGAACAAATATGAAGTTCAGTCACTGGGGTGAGTACTCAGTTTATAGGGCTGAAAGAGAAAGTGAACTAAAATGACTCAAAAGAAAATGTTTTTTTCTGATTGAGCTATCTCAACTCGCAATTGACTGAATCAGGTGCTTGGAGGTATTATTTCTAGTAGCCAGTCTGCCTGTGTTCCAAGTGTTTTTAAGGCTACAGGGACTTAGATCTGTAAAAATTTGAAATTATAAATAAATAAATGATAAATGGGTTGTACTTGTAAAGCGCTTTTCTACCTTCAAGGTACTCAAAGCGCTTTGACACTACTTCCACATTTACCCATTCACACACACATTCACACACTGATGGAGGGAGCTGCCATGCAAGGCGCTAAACAGCACCCATCAGGAGCAAGGGTGAAGTGTCTTGCTCAGGACACAACGGACGTGACGAGGTTGGTACTAGGTGGAGATGGAACCAGGGACCCTCGGGTTGCGCATGGCCACTCTTCCACTGCGCCACGCCGTTAAATGAGGATGAATCTATTAAATCTGATTAAAGATGTTAACGCACACAACCGATATACACACTTGACTCACATGACAGTCATACTAGAAAGGAAAAAAAACAAGCTGACCCTTTCGCGTCAGTGAGGTCAGTGTATATTTTAGTCATTGAATTTTTATGTTAAGAATAGGAATTGAGAAACAAAAAAACAAAATCCATCCATCCATCCATCATCTTCCGCTTATCCGAGGTCGGGTCGCGGGGGCAGCAGCCTAAGCAGGGAAGCCCAGACTTCCCTATCTCCAGCCACTTCGTCTAGCTCTTCCCGGGGGATCCCGAGGCGTTCCCAGGCCAGCCGGGAGACATAGTCTTCCCAACGTGTCCTGGGTCTTCCCCGTGGCCTCCTACCAGCTGGACGTGCCCTAAACACATCCCTAGGGAGGCGTTCGGGTGGCATCCTGACCAGATGCCCGAACCACCTCATCTGGCTCCTCTCGATGTGGAGGAGCAGCGGATTTACGTTGAGCTCCTCCCGGATGGCAGAGCTTCTCACCCTATCTCTAAGGGAGAGCCCCGCCACCCGGCGGAGGAAACTCATTTCGGCCGCTTGTACCCGTGATCTTATCCTTTCGGTCATGACCCAAAGCTCATGACCATAGGTGAGGATGGGAACGTAGATCGACCGGTAAATTGAGAGCTTTGCCTTCCGGCTCAGCTCCTTCTTCACCACAACGGATCGATACAACGTCCGCATTACTGAAGACGCCGCACCGATCCGCCTGTCGATCTCACGATCCACTCTTCCCCCACTCGTGAACAAGACTCCTAGGTACTTGAACTCCTCCACTTGGGGCAGGGTCTCCTCCCCAACCCGGAGATGGCACTCCACCCTTTTCCGGGCGAGAACCATGGACTCGGACTTGGAGGTGCTGATTCTCATTCCGGTCGCTTCACACTCGGCTGCGAACCGATCCAGTGAGAGCTGAAGATCCCGGCCAGATGAAGCCATCAGGACTACATCATCTGCAAAAAGCAGAGACCTAATCCCGTGGCCACCAAACCGGAACCCCTCAACGCCTTGGCTGCGCCTAGAAATTCTGTCCATAAAAGTTATGAACAGAATCGGTGACAAAGGACAGCCTTGGCGGAGTCCAACCTTCACTGGAAACGTGTCCGACTTACTGCCAGCAATGCGGACCAAGCTCTGACACTGATCATACAGGGAGCGGACTGCCACAATAAGACATTCCGATACCCCATACTCTCTGAGCACTCCCCACAGGACTTCCCGAGGGACACGGTCGAATGCCTTCTCCAAGTCCACAAAGCACATGTAGACTGGTTGGGCAAACTCCCATGCACTCTCAAGAACCCTGCCGAGAGTATAGAGCTGGTCCACAGTTCCACGACCAGGACGAAAACCACACTGTTCCTCCTGAATCCGAGGTTCGACTATCCGGCGAAGCCTCCTCTCCAGTACACCTGAATAAACCTTACCGGGAAGGCTGAGGAGTGTGATCCCACGATAGTTGGAACACACCCTCCGGTCCCCCTTCTTAAAGAGAGGGACCACCACCCCGGTCTGCCAATCCAGAGGTACCGCCCCCGATGTCCACGCGATGCTGCAGAGTCTTGTCAACCAAGACAGCCCTACAGCATCCAGAGCCTTAAGGAACTCCGGGCGGATCTCATCCACCCCCGGGGCCTTGCCGCCGAGGAGCTTTTTAACTACCTCAGCGACCTCAGCCCCAGAAATAGGAGAGTCCACTACAGATTCCCCAGGCACCGCTTCCTCAAAGAAAGACGTGTTGGTGGGATTGAGGAGGTCTTCGAAGTATTCCCTCCACCGATCCACAACATCCGCAGTCGAAGTCAGCAGAACACCATCCGCACCATACACGGTGTTGATAGTGCACTGCTTCCCCTTCCTGAGGCGCCGTATGGTGGTCCAGAATCGCTTCGAAGCCGTCCGGAAGTCGTTTTCCATGGCTTCCCCGAACTCTTCCCATGTCCGAGTTTTTGCCTCCGCGACCGCTAAAGCTGCACACCGCTTGGCCCGTCGGTACCCGTCCACTGCCTCCGGAGTCCTATGAGCCAAAAGAACCCGATAGGACTCCTTCTTCAGCTTGACGGCATCCCTCACTGCTGGTGTCCACCAACGGGTTCTGGGATTACCGCCACGACAGGCACCAACAACCTTGCGGCCACAGCTCCAATCAGCCGCCTCGACAATAGAGGTTCGGAACATGGTCCACTCGGACTCAATGTCCCGCACCTCCCTCGTGACATGTTCAAAGTTCTCCCGGAGGTGTGAATTGAAACTCTCTCTGACAGGAGACTCTGCCAGACGTTCCCAGCAGACCCTCACAATGCGTTTGGGCCTGCCAGGTCTGTCCGGCATCCTCCCCCACCATCGCAGCCAACTCACCACCAGGTGGTGATCGGTAGAAAGCTCCGCCCCTCTCTTCACCCGAGTGTCCAAAACATAAGGCCGCAAATCCGATGACACAACTACAAAGTCGATCATGGAACTGCGGCCTAGGGTGTCCTGGTGCCAAGTGCACATATGGACACCCTTATGTTTGAACATGGTGTTTGTTATCGACAAACTGTGACGAGCACAAAAGTCCAATAACAAAACACCACTCGGGTTTAGATCCGGGCGACCATTCTTCCCAATCACGCCTCTCCAGGTTTCACTGTCGTTGCCAACATGAGCGTTGAAGTCTCCCAGTAGGACAAGGGAATCACCCGGAGGAGCACTTTCCAGTACTCCCTCGAGTGTACCCAAAAAGGGTGGGTATTCTGAACTGCTGTTTGGTGCGTAAGCACAAACAACAGTCAGGACCCGTCCCCCCACCCGAAGGCGAAGGGAAGCTACCCTCTCGTCCACTGGGTTGAACTCAAACGTACAGGCTTTGAGCCGGGGGGCAACCAGAATAATTTAAAATAATTTATCTGAATTTCATTTTGAAATTCAAAAAATAAAACTGAAAAACAATGTGTTTTCTTTTTTGGTGTCGAAAAATGTCATTTAAAAACAACTGTTTGATTTACATTCTGTATCCATCCATCCATCCCTTTTGGGGTCGCGGGGGGTGCTGGAGCCTATTTCAGCTGCATTCGGGTGGAAGGCGGGTACACTCTGGACAAGTCGCCACCTTATCACAGGGCCAACACAGATAGACACCATCCACATTCATATTCACACGCTAGGGCCAATTTAAACAATTTAGTGTTGCCAATCAACCTATCCCCAGGTGCATGTCTTTGGAGGTGGGAGGAAGCCGGAGTACCCGGAGGGAACCCACGCAGTCACGGGAAGAACGTACAAACTCATTTTGTATCTCATACAACAAAACTAAAAATCACCAGTGAGCCGAAACAAAAAAAAAACTGACCAAGGACAGATTTTTTTTTTTTTTTTTTTTAAATATAATGACAACAAAAAAACAGATTTCTATTTAATACAAGACAGCAGTCTGGCCTGTCGGAAGAAACAGTGTGGTGTTGTATTCTGCATCAAAAAGACATCTCTTTATGTAGGACAATGTATTTTCTTCAAGTATATACACAGTAAAAACAAAACCCAACACATTTTATTTAAGGGGCCTATGTCAAATGAATGTTTTAGTAAAAAAAAACAAGACATCTGTTTGTAGTCGTATTTTTAAGTTTCTGGGGATTTTATTTTTTTTCTTATGTTCTATGAAATATGAAATCCGAGCACGGTGGTGTGGTGGTTAGCATGTGGATGACACAGTCAGGCAATCTAGGTTTGCATCTCTGTTTGGACATCTTTGTGTGGAGTTTGCGTGTTCTGCCTCTGCGTGTGTGGGTTTTCTCCTGGTATTCTGGCTTTCTCCCACATTCCAAAAATATGCACGATGGGTTCATTGGACACTCCATCCATCCATCCATTTCCTACCGATTATTCCCTACACTCCAAATTGTCAAAAGTGCCTACGTGGCAGCCATCTTAGTGGGGACCACTTTCCCATTCAAAGCAATGCGTTGTAACTTTCTTCATTGATTTTTTTTTCTGTAGATTACTTTATTGTCAAGTAAAAATATATGCTACTAATACACACAAAAAAATCTTACAGATAACAAATTATGTTTACTATTTTCCATGTTTACAACCATACGGCATATTTTACAACAATATGCGGGAGGTGACGTGACGTCCTGTTGCAGACTGAAAGAGCACTTAAGCAGCACTCAGTGGGACTGCCTCAAGGGAATGTTCTCAATTTCCCATGCTAACAATAGAAAAGACTGAATGCACATTAGACTCCACTTTTCCAATTTTCAAAATACACTAGCCCAGTGGTGTCAAAGTCAAGGCCCGCGAATTAATTATGGCCCTGGGATAATATTTGATTAGTATTAGAACCAGTCCACAGGCCACAGCTACCTGCTGCTGTTTTGCACGGACCAACACCAGTGTTGGCGCTAGAAAATTTCAAAATGTGGTCCCAGGGACCCATCAAGTCATAAAAATGGGGTCCCGCAGTAACATTTTTTAGTCCCACTTGTTTGTAACCGTTCTGAAAAGAAATGATAAATGTAAGGCTTCACGGTGGCAGAGGGGTTAGTGCGTCTGACTCATAATACGAAGGTCCTGAGTCGTCAGGGTTCAATCCCGGGCTCAGGATCTTTCTTTGTGGAGTTTGCATGTCCTCCCCATGACGGCGTGGGTTCCCTCCGGGTACTCCGGCTTCCTCCCACCTCCAAAGACATGCACCTGGGGATAGGTTGATTGGCAACACTAAATGGTCCCTAGTGTGTGAATGTGAGTGTGAATGTTGTCTGTCTATCTGTGTTGGCCCTGTGATGAGAAGGCGACTTGTCCAGGGTGTACCCCGCCTTCCGCCCGATTGTAGCTGAGATAGGCACCAGCGGCCCCCCGCTACCACAATGGGAATAAGCGGTAGCAAAAGGATGGATGGATGGATGATACTGTAAATGTATGCATTATCCTGTTATATGTAACATTCTATATTGTGTTTTGGAAAAAGGTTGTCATAAACGTTACTTAATTCATAAAAACAAAAATACAATAGAAAAACAAATGCATAAGTAAATGTATTCAGTTATAAACATTCATTTACTTTCATTTTTCCTTCATGGATCTAAACTTTACCGCTGCGGGTATCTTTTTCAGAATTTTTATTGAAATATTTTCAGAATTTGTTTGTTCTATTTTTGGTTAAAGTAAGACAAAGAAAACAATCTGAAGGTCTCTTTATTTTTTAGTTTTAAAGCCATGATTTTAAGTCCGGCCAGGGTGTGCACAGCTTTTCTTCCATGCGGCCCCTCAGCTAAAATGAGTTTGACACCCCTGCACTCCCTTGATGCTATTTTATATTGGATTTGCCATATGCAAGCTACTGATTAGCAAGTTCACTTAGCAATTTCAACACCTCCCAAATTGGTAATGAAAATTACAACCAAGATTCACATTCTAATCAATAAACAGGTGTGTATAATACTTAAAGTATAAATACTTTTTAAATGCAACAAAAGACTAGATTATGCTTAATGGCAAAGACTACCCCCTGGCTAGGCAACACACGATTTTAAATTTCAACTGAATGCATGTATAATACTTGCAAATGAGACTAAGAAGTGAAAAAAATCAAGATGTAATACCCGGACAGCACATAATCAGCTCAGTGTTAAATGTTTATTTATTTTTTTATTATTACCGGGTAAATACAAACCACGTTTCCAAATGAGTTGGGAAATTGTGTTAGATGTAAATATAAACGAATACAATGATTTGCAAATCATTTTCAACCCATAATCAGTTGAATATGCTACAAAGACAACATATTTGATGTTCAAACTGATCAACTTTTTTTTTTTTTGCATCATTCATTTTAGAATTTGATGCCAGCAACACGTGACAAAGAAGTTGGGAAAGGTGGCAATAAATACTGATAAAGTTGAGAAATTCTCATCAAACACTTATTTGGAACTTCCCACAGGTGTGCAGGCTAATTGGGAACAGGTGAGTCCCATGATTGGGTATAAAAGCTGCTTCCATGAAATGCTATGTATTTCACAAACAAGAATGGGGCGAGGGTCACCAATTTGTAAGCAAATCGTCAAACAGTTTTAGAACAACATTTCTCAACAAGCTATTGCAAGGAATTTAGAAATGTTAATATCTACGGTCCGTAAAATCGTCAAAAGGTTCAGAGAATCTGTAGAAATCACTGCACGTAAGCGATGATTTTACGGACCGTTGATCCCTCAAAAACAGACATCAGTATGTAAAGGATATCACCACATGGGCTCAGGAATACTTCATAAAACCACTGTCAGTAACTACAGTTGGTTGCTACATCTGTATATGCAAGTTAAAACTCTGCTATGCAAAGCAAAACCCATTTATCAACAACACCAAAGAACGCCGCCGGTTTCGCTGGGCCTGAGCTCATCTAAGATGGACTGATGCAAAGTGAAAAAGTGTTCTGTGGTCTGACGAGTCCACATTTCAAATTATATTTGGAAACTGTGGATGTGGTGTCCTCCGGAACAAAGAAGAAAATAACAATCCGGATTGTTATAAGCGCAAAGTTCAAAAACCAGCATCTGTGATGGTATGGGGGTATATTAGTGCCCAAGTCATGGGTAACTTACGCATCTGTTAAGGCACCATTAAAGCTGAACGGTCCATACAGGTTTTGGAGCAACATATGTTGTCATCCAAGCAACGTTATCATGGACGCCCCTGCTTACTTCAGCAAGACAATGCCAAGCCACGTGTTACAACAGCGTGGTTTCGTAATAAAAGAGTGCGGGTATTTTCCTGGCCCACCTGCAGTAGAGACCTGTCGTAAAATCCGACAGCAGAGCCCCCGGACTGTTGAACGACTAAAGCTCTACATAAAACAAGAATGGGAAATAATAGCACTTTCAAAGCTTCAACAATTAGTTTCCTCACTTCACAAACGTTTATTGAGTGTTGTTAAAATAAAAGGTGATGTAACACAGTGGTGAACATGGCCTTTCCCAACTACTTTGGCACGTGTTGCAGCCATGAAATTCTAAGTTAATTATTATTTGCAAAAAATAATAAAGTTTATGAGTTTGAACATCAAATATCTTGTCTTTGTAGTGCATTCAACTGAATATAGGTTGAACAGGATTTGCAAATCATCGTATTCCGTTTATATTTACATCTAACACAATTTCCCAACTAGTATGGAAACGGGGTTTGTATATTAACAGGTATTAACTCATGAACACACACCGATGCACTGTAAATTGGTACCGTTGTCTACCGTTTCTGATTCCCAGGTACATGTGTTGGTTCTTTTTCGATTCAAATGCAAAATTACCAATCCATAGTGGTGGTAAAATGAAGTCAGGTGCATCTTATCTGTACTGTAAAGTACTGTAAAGTTTAAATTTGAATGACAATAAAAGGAAGTCTAAGTCTAATGCAATGTTTCTCTTTCGACAGGAAATACCAGAGTGCTAATTCATTCACAGTCTCCAGAGTAGCGGGTAATCAACACCTTCATTTCCAAATTAAAGATGTAACATCTGCACTTGTTTTGCTTATGGATTGTAATGCTGTCTTGCAGTCAAAGCCATTACATGTGAGACCACAGTGGCACAACTGTGTCCATACCAGCGGCCCGCAAAACATTGCCCTAGGTACAGTATGACCCTGCATCTTAGTCCCTTTGTGTAAATACAACCATCCCTCATGTTTATATATTGTCCTGTTAGGTTATACTGCCCCAGGAACTGTTTGGAAGAGGACCCAAAGATATCCAGAGTAATTGGCACCAGTTTATACTCTGATGTGAGTCTTTTGTTAAAGGTGGCGTAAATAGCGAGCGGGATAAGACAGAATGTTTTTTATCTGCCTGCCTCTGCAGAAATCAAGTATTTGTCGGGCAGCGGTTCATGCCGGGGTCCTTCGAAACAACGCGGGTGGTTACATCGATGTGATGCCGGTGGACAAGCGGAAACTCTACATGGCCTCTAACCAAAACGGTGTCGTCTCCGAAAGGTACGGTTCATTTGATCATGCCTAATAGGCTTAATAACACACTATGACAATGCCTAAATCTTGTATTTCTCTGAGTATAGAACAATCACTCTGTTTTAAGAAAGGACAGTCGGTAGGTTCAATGTGCACAATTGAATATCTTAGTTGCTCAGACAGTAATGTGTTTACATAAGTTAAGATTTGGGGATGTTGTTTCTTAACGGGGAAATACATTGTCTTATTTTCTTGTTAGTATTTGAGCTAGCAAGCTGGTGCCAGTCCGTGAGTTTATTAAAGTGCAGTTATCAATCGCAGCTTTTGATGATTTGAATTTAAAACAGTTATACTAACAGTCGGGAGTTTTACAGCAGTTATTATCATGACCTGAGCGGCAAAGCAAGTGCAGCAGGTGCAAGCAAGCAAGCAACCAAGGGCCCTATTGAAATTGCTGTTTTTTACTATTATTATGGGACTGCTGCAATGACAGCACCCCATTCACTGTTATTACTGTTATTATTGTATGAATGCTCCAAAGCATTCACACATATGGTTTTCTACACCAAACCAAACTATTTAGTATTATTATATAACAACTTCTTCTTCTTCTTCTTCTCCAGATTTTGGCACGCTCTACCTTCCAAATTTTTATCCCATTCAAACCGTTCCAACTTCAAACTGTTCAGCCTATTCCGGAATTGCGGGCTTTCCCTAAACAAATTCCAAAAATTCCCAGATTTTCCCGTATTCCAGGTTTTCTGGGACAGTTTTCCGATTCAAAATGAATTGGCCATTTTTCTAACTTTCACCATTTCCACATTTTTCAACCGATTGAAATCATTCTACCTTCAACACGTTGCACCATTTTGGAAATTCAAACTACACTTGTTCTAAGTTCAAAACAATTCCAGGATTTTCCAGAATTCCTGGTTCTCCAAAGCCCTATTTTCACCCTTTTTTCTGGCGACTACTCCTCCCACATTTTTCAATGCATTTCAACTGTTCCATCGTCAAAACATTCCTCTTAATTAGGAAAAAAAACAAAGTTGTTTTTTGAACTGTAAAAATTATCGGTTTTCCCAGAATTCCAGGAATTCCGTAATAGCATTACTCAATTCAATATGTTACTACTTCAACATTTCTCGACCGATTTTTAAAATTTCAACACCAACTATTTTAACTCATTCAGAACATTAACGTTTTTACCATTTAAAAAAAAGATCCCGCTTTTCCCATAACTCCCTGGGACATTCTTCAAAGTTCCACACCTTCCACATTTTTCATCTGATTCAAACTGTTCCAACTTCAAAATAATCAGCCGGTTTGGGAATTGTGTGCTCTAGTTCAACAAGTCTAAAAAAATTCCAGCATGTCAGTTCAACTTCAGCATTGAAGCATTCACATGCAGTTTCTTCAGGAATTGCCCCATCTAGTTAGTTTTAATATTCTCCTGGTTTAGACACCTTTTTGAGGCACTTAACATACACAACGACTCCAAACATTTTACAAGGGCGTCAGGTTCGTCTGAAATTTGTTAATACTGTTTATCCTTAAATGGGGCCAGAATTAAATAAATAAACATCCATCCTTCTATTTTCTACGGCTTATTCCCTTTGGGGTCACGGGGGGCGCTGGTGCCTAACTCAGCTACAATCGGGCGGAAAGCGGGGTACACCCTGGACAAGTCGCCACCTCATCACAGGGCCAACACAGATAGACAACATTCACACTCACATTCACACACTAGGGAACATTTAGTGTTGCCAATCAACCTATCCCCAGGTGCATGTCTTTGGAAGGGGGAGGAAGCCGGAGTACTCGGAGGGAACCCACACAGTCACGGGGAGAACATGCAAACTCCACACAGAAAGATTCCGAGCCTGGGATTGAACCCAGGACTAGTCAGGACCTTCGTATTGTGAGGCAGACGCACTATTACACCGTGAAGCCCATAAATAAATACATTTTTAAATATTAGTTTTACGTGTCATTAATCAAATATAATTGACAATAAATACATAAATGTGGTACTAAATGTGGTATCATTGTTTTTAATGTTAAATTACATTAATTTATTTTAGGATTTAATCAGTTATTGATTCATTTGTCATTTGTTAGCTATGCAAAACTACAACACAGATTCCCATAAAACTTTGGGAATGGACGACACATATTCGGTAAGAACCAAAAATAGGAGTAAAACTGTGTTGCATTGAAATAAACGGACCTATCAACCGCCTCCCACAATGCAAATGGTGCAGTCTCGGGTCTCATTTACATAGTCCCGCATATGAAACGTATAATCGACCCCTCTGGAATGTTGATTTGCATGGGAACGCATAACAAACTCCAGACAATGTCCACTGGGATACATTGTGGTCATCTCCGCCAACATTGCTAGTTTCAGTCCTCCATCCTCCACGCCCTCGTCTTTCGCCACTGCATTTATCTTCGTCTCGCCAGACGTTTTGTTAGCATCTCCTGCTTTATTTATCTTTCTCCCCGAACGCCACAAGGTGTCTGTCGTTGGCGTGCGAGCGCGTGAATCCATCGCTGTTTGCACAGAAACTTATGTTTGCGTCCGATCTGTCATCGGTGTCATGACGCAGCATACGAACCTTCAAGTGTACATGTTTGTGTGCGCATGTCATCTGCACCCCCTGGCAACACTGACTCCTCTTCTTGTTCCCCTCCAGCCTTCAGAATCCAGTCGGAGGGAAGGCGTTTCGGGTGTTTGCTGTGATTTGAGTGACCCCACACAACTCCCTTCTCAACCCATTGAGGGCGGCCTGCCCAAACAGAGAGCGCACTCTGGCTTGTGAATAGTGGCTAATCAAAGGCAGTGACTGAAACGTTTCTAGCCTTGGCTAAACCGGCGGGCGGTAGAGGTCGTCTCCATGACAGCCTAAACAAACACTTTACACGCATATGAGAAGAAGCTGTCAGGACCCTCCCTCCTAATATTTTGCCAGCTTTGGTTAACTGTAAATACATGACAGTAGCTCATATTCATATATTTTGTGCATACTTGTTCATAGCTCAACACTAATAAATAAAATATAATTATTTCATGATTATAAAGTATGAATATATAATAACAAAATTTAGTTCTTGATAAAATAATGATAACTTTCATAAAATTCAAATGGCACTCAAAGCTGTGTATCATGTTGTCTGTCAGGCACATTTTTACTGGTGTTCATGTCCTTTTTTTTCTTTATAAAAGTATGGGCAACAATCTATTTTTATACGACCAGGCTTACGATGTATCAGAATGCTGCTTTACTGTATGTTGTTATATACCTACAGTATTTTCGGATAATACACACTCCCTGCTGGCAGGAAGTACACTCAACACTCATAGTGTTTTATTCAAAACTTGTAAATGTTTGATGTGGTTTTCTTTCAATATTTGTACTCCAAAAATGTCATATCTGTAATACTGATCAACATAAACAGTTATGTCATGTGCATTATTCATTTATGTATGTATATAAAGCTCTTATCTGTCCCAATTTATTTGACTTGTTTGTCATATTCAGTATACAGTATTTTCCTATCTCAGGTTATTAGGAAATACTCATTTTGCAATAAAAGATTACAATCCTACAATATTGTTTTTATTTAACTCGATTATGTTAATTAACAGGGGTGTACAAGTGCTACTTATTCAACTCCGATACGGCACTGATATTGCAGCATTTAGTATTGGACGATAAATACTTTATTTTGTAGTGTGGAATGTTGAAAAAGGTTGGATCAATTGAAATTACTCAGATAACGATTAAGTGGATGAAAAAGAAGATCCCATTTACAAAACCCAAAACCAGTGAAGTTGGCTTGTTGTGTAAATCGTAAATAAAAAGGGAATACAATGATTAACAAACTTTTTCTACTTATATTCAGTTGAATAGACTGCAAAGATTTTGCAAGGAATTTAGGAATTTCAACATCAAAGGTCCGTAATATTATCAAAAGGTTCAGAAAATCTGGAGATGTCACCGCACGTAAGCAATACCTCAGGCTGTACTGCATCAAAAAGCAACTTTAGTGTGTAATGGATATCACCACATGGGCTCAGGAACACTTCAGAAAACCACTGTCAGCAACTACAGTTTGCATTTGTAAGTGCAAGTTAAAACTCTACTATGCAAAGCGAAAGCCATTTATCAACAACACCCAAAAACGGCGCCGGCTTCCCTGGGCCCGAGTTCATCAAAGATGGACTGATGCAAAGTGGAAAAGTGTTCTGTGGTCTGACGAGTCCATTTTTAAAAAAATGTTTGGAAACTGTGGACGTGGTGTCCTCTGGACCAAAGAGAAAAAGAACCATCCGGTGCTTTGCATAGGCGCAAAGTTCAAAAGCCAGTATCTGTGATGGTATGGGGGTGCATTCGTGTGAAGGCACCACTAATGCTGAAAGGTACATACAGGTATTGGAGTAACATATGTTGTCATCCAAGCAACGTTATCATGGACGCCCCTGCTTATTTCAGCAAGACACTGCCAAGCCACGTGTTACAACAGCGTGGCTTCATACTAAAAGAGTGCGAGTACTAGACTGGTCTGCCTGTAGTACAGACCTGTCTCCCATTGAAAATGTGTGGTGCAATTTGAAGCCTAAAATACCACAACAGAGGCCCCGAGACTGTTGAACAACTTAAACTGTACATCAAGCAAGAATGGGAAAGAATTCCACCTGAAAAGCTTCACAAATTGGTCTCCTCAGTTTCCAAACCTTTACTGAGTGTTGTTCAAAGGAAAGGTCATGTAACACAGTGATAAAAATGCTCCTGTGCCAACTGTTTTGCAATGTGTTGCTGCCATTAGATTCTATAAGTTTATGATTATTTGAACCAAAAAATTAAGTTTCTCAGTTTGAATCATTAAATATCTTGTCTTTGAAGTCTATTCAAGTGAATATAAGTTGAAAAGGATTTGCAAATTATTGTATTCTGTTTTTATTTACAAATTACACAACGTGTCAACTTCACTGGTTGTGGGTTTTGTATTATTACCCGTCTGGAATGGACTTGTGCTGTCTTTAAATTGAATTGGAGAGGTAATATTTTGGGTGACACAATAATAAATTGAACTCATGATGCAGTAACTTAAATGATACAGGCACATTTCTTCCTTGATACTTTATAGTACACTTTCTTCCTCAGAGACTTTGAATGTGTAAATAACATGCAACTATAGTTATTTGATACATCTTTTTAATAACAAATTTCAAGCAATAATGTTCAAATAGGGAAACTTATAGTGAAGTATTATCGCAGCAAAACTATTTGCCAATACGTATCTCAATCTGTGCGGGTGTAATCCAATTTGCGTGTCTGTTTACTAATTTGTGTGTCTATATCTCAATCTGTGTGTGTAATCTGATCCGTGTGGGCTTGTTCTACACGGTGTGTCTGTGTAAAAAAAACACAAAACAAACTGTGTATCTGTATTCAGATTTGTGTGGAACAGGAACCCTCAAATCTTTTCACCCGTGACTTTTTCCACACCTGTGCCGTGAAAGATTTGTGTGGATACAGCGATGCGAATGTGTAAAAAGATTTGTCTGCAACTTCACCTTTCTTTTCTGTACATTCACCAGTAGTTCTGTTTTCACAGTAACTTCGTTCTCAGAAGTAGTTTTGTCTTCTTCAGCTAAGTTGTCAGTAATGTTGTATGTGAACAAAATTGAAGAAAGAACACCTAACTTGTTCACATATCGAGGTTTCCTGCTTCACACAAATCTGAATACAGACACACATACACGTTAGGACGTATAGTTGCAAAAGTGCTGCTGGTATCGGAGAGTTTAGATGCAAGTTGATATAATCGAATCTTTTTTTTCTGATATTGGACTAATATTCACTGTCACAGTAATATCGGGTCAGAATACCTCTATGAATCATCCAATTAGATGTTATAATAATAGAGATGGATTTATCAATCATATAATGTTCCGGAAATGGGTGGAGTGCCATCTCCACGTTGGGGAAGAGAACCTGCCCCAAGATGAGGAAATCAAGTACCTCGGAGTCTTGTTCATGAGTGAGGGAAGAGTGGATCGTGAGATTGACCGGCGGATCGATCCGTTGTGGTGAAGAAGGAGCAGAGCCAGAAGGCAAAGCTCTCTATTTACCGGTCGATCTATGTTCCCATCCTCACCTATGGTCATGACCTTTTGGTTATGACCAAAAGGACAAGATCACGGGTACAAGCGATCGAAATGAGCTTCCTCCGCCGGGTGGCGGGGCTCTCCCTTAGAGATAGGGTGAGAAGCTCTGCCATCCGGGAGGAGCTCAAAGTAAAGCCGCTGATCCTTCACATCGAGAGGAGCCAGATGAGGTGGTTCGGGCATCTGGTCAGGATGCCACCCGAACGCCTCCCTAGGGAGGTGTTTAGGGCACTTCCGACCGGAAGAAGGCCACAGGGAAGATCCAGGACACGTTGTGAAGACTATGTCTCCTGGCTGGCCTGGGAACGCCTCAGGATCCCCCGGGAGGGGCTGGACGAAGTGGCTGGGGAGAGGGACGTCTGGGCTTCCCTGCTTAGGCTGTTGCCCCCGCACTCCAACCTCGGATAAGCGGAGGAAGATGGATGGATGGATAGATGGATAATGCTACTCTTGTATGATATACCTAAACTTTAAATACACCTCTGTCAATAATAAACATTGTAAAAAAATGACTGAAATTGGGCATTATTATTTCTGTAAAAGTATAATTTAGATGTTACCTAATGAAGTCTTCACGATGAAGAATAATACATTTGGGTTTAGCACAAGGTGTGTAAGAGAGCAGTGGTCCTTGAAGGCTTCATTTGATATGGGTCATGGTGCTTTCAAAGGGTGACAATATGTTCTCAAAGCTCATTGCCAATATGTCCTCTTGCATCAACCCAGTAGACACAGTAAGATCGAATATCCTCTGGGGGTCACCAAAGTGGTGACTTCGGTGACTTTTTATGCTGTGTGCTACTCACGTGAACCCCACACACCCTCTCCGGTTGACCTGACTTCAGCACCTTTTTTTTTTTCCTCAGCATCCATATGGATTATTCATTCATGCCTTAGGGAACAGAAGCTTTTTTACTTTAAATATCCCAGCTTCCCTCTTATGGTATGTCAGTGGGCTTGTCACTCCTCATTTGCTTCTAAGCAGCAATGGAGTGAAATGACCAATCCATATTGGCTTTCACTTTATTCATGTCTGACAGTGTTATGATGTCCGGAGGCCTGCCATTGCTCGCGACTCCAGCTGTCAGTCGGCGTTACCCCCTGGGGGAAAGCTACTAAATCATACATGATGGGCTGCCATTACTGACACGGTGATAAAAAACATTTTACATTTTAAAACGTGCAGGAATTTTATGCAAAAATGTCCACTAAACCTGCATGAATGACAAAAAGCATGCACGCTCTTGACGCAGGCACACATTCATCTATCCTGCTTGGCTGATGGAGGGCTGTGGAGTCAATAGATCAGCTGCCTGTGTATACATCCAAGCCCAGTGAGAGAAAAGAGAGGGAGATATCACAGCGGTGTCAGAATTCCCACCACAGCGTGCAGGTGAATGATGGTGCCGAAAGCTTTTGATGAAAGGGGACAACAGTGGGAATGGGAAAAGGAGGGAAAAACCTAAATAAAACAATATTGTCTTTTGATTGTCTTATCCGTCACTCAAGCGGTCACTAGGCAATGAATAAGGGCCATTTTCGCACGAGGTTGGGGGCCCAATGTAAAAATGTTATCACACTTTTTTTGCTGAACTATTTTGAACATTAAGCTCACATTTTCTTCACATTTGAGGTTGAAATTAAATTGAAAATTTGAATGCTATATCTAAATTTTTACTCAAAATAAAAATATCAAATCTAAATCCAAATGTTATATCGAAACATAAATGGCAAACCTAAATGTTAAACCATACAATTACATGTCATATTTTAGGTGTCTAATGATTTTTTTTAACGATTTAATTCAATTCAGGGATGATGTTATTATTTTTTTAGAATGATATCTTCCAAAACAATTCAGTGAGTTAGAATCGATTCAGTAACTCTTTAGCGGACAAAATTTAAGCAGTCTGACTGTGAAATAAATACTGGATACTGAACACTGCTGGTGAAGTTTCCTAAATTCCTGTTATTTATTGTAAGGGAATTATGTATGAATGAACTATAGATAAAAACAAGCAAGTAGACAACAATTAAAGGCCAATGTATTCACATCTTATTTGAAAAAAGTGCAACCAACACTTCAGGTTAAATTGACAGGAGGAAACCTTCACTGCTCTTTTCAATATTCTAGCAATTTTCAATAAAACTACAGTAACCAACATTTTAACAGTAAATTTACCTGCTCAATAGAGTTTCCCGACTCGGCCATCGAGTATCTGTTCTCCGCCCTGGCATCATCGATGACGGACAGCAAATCATCCCTGTTGATGGTGTTAGCCACTTGCTTCCTGATATCCAAAGCATCCTTCATCCAGCTCGTCTATGTATTTATTTCTGATGAAGTGACTTCTCCTTGGCAGCAAGTTGGTGTGTTATTGCTTCATGTTGTTCAGTCGGTACATTTCCGTAACTTGCTCTGCTATTACTTTCCGTTGTGTCGGTTGTGTCCTTTGTGACTTGAAGTTGTGTTGCGGCTTTACATGTGATGTTGTTTGTATTTGTTGTGACTTTTGCGATCGTGCTGTAGCTGAAAGTTATTGTGTTGTAATTAATGATATTGTCTTGTGGCTTTTGTATTTGTGACTTTTCTCAGCCACTGTAGCTATCTGCCATTTTTGTGTAGATCAGGGGTCTCAAACTCATTTTACCTGGGGGCCACTGGACACAGAGTCTGGGTGAGGCTGGGCCGCTAGAAATGTAAAAAGAAAAAAAAATGTTCCATACTCCTCAGCATTTCTAGTTTTATAATGACGTTTCAAATTCTATCCCTTGTGCACCGCAACTTTCTCTGTGAAAATAAGACACGTCGGGGTGCCCCTGTGCAACAAAGAAATGTTGCCTCTCCCACTTTTCCTGGAATTGTCTTTGCACATTACCAAACCTTCTCTTCACTGCAGGATTTGAAAAAGACATGTTTGGGGTTGTATAATATAATAATATATTTGTATTTAGCCGACGCACGGAGAATAATGTTATTCCCACAATGTGTGTTGCTCCGCTTTTCCTCCCTACAGCAACACAGCGGTTGGCTGAAATACCGGGATAGCCAGCGCAAAAAGATGACAGCTCTCCGAATTGTTATCCGACGTCATATAGAAATATATGTAGTGTTCATCGTGTGAGACAATGCAAATTAAACAATAAAAAAAACAAATAACGGTTTGAATTGGTTATCGGGGACTGTTATTACTGACGGACAGGTGTCGCGGTGTGACTGCAGCCAGGCACGTAAGAAAACCCCAGTCTCCATGGCAACGTCTCTGTTGTTTTCAAGCATTTGCCGCTTTTCCACTAACGCAGGGGTAGGCAACCCAGAACGTTGAAAGAGCCATTTTGGACCCAAATAACACAACGCTGGAGGACACAAAGAAAAGAAGAAGGAAAAAAAAGTGTATTTTGTATCCAAGTGTCACGGCTACTCGGCATTATGGGTAATCCCTACGCTGCATTTATAATGTGCCACAGAGCCAATGCTCTCCAGAAATGTGCTTGGTGTGGGCTCACAGAGTGTGGCGCATATTATTAAGAGTTTTAAAGTTGTTTATATCACAACCATCAGTGTAAAAGGTATGGCTGTTGACCAAGTATGCATTGCAATCTCATGTGAAAAGCAGCAAAATGAATGCGTCCGGCCGCCACGCAGATAGCATGGTGTAAAAGTGGGTGTGATGACATACTGTAGAGTAGTGGTCCCCAACCACTGGGCCTCGGATACAGAAGAATTTATTATTATTTTTTTTTTATTACACTCAATTTTTTACTGCAGGGGTGAGAAGAGGTGAGAAGAGGTTTTAAAATTGTTAGCGTCTGCTTACTTTTACCGCATGCTTTGAATAAGCGCAGGAGTGAGAAGAGGTTTTAAATTAATCAGTTCCCCGGCGGCTATTGATGGTTTTAAATTAATTAGCGCCCCGGCGGCTATTCAAAGAAATACGGTATCCACTAAGGTTTTATTGATTGTTTGTGAAATTTGAAAAAACACACTTTGTAACCTTGTCAAGGTTGACAAGAAGAAAAAAAGATTTTCCGCTTGCCAAAATCGCCCTTATTCTTTAAAATAAATAAATAAAAACTAATAAACCATCAACATTGTTATTGTATTTTTAACATGTGTGAATTTTCACTTCAAAATAAAATAAATCAAAGCACCCACGTACCAACGTTTTCATGTGTGCTCTATTGCAGTGGCTGTGTGGAAACTATGTTACTGTATTTAAAGTTCTGTGCAGTCCATTTACTCTGGATTTTTATCAATTTTTACGTTACACTGACACGATTAATCAAAGTCAAATTAATATTATCAAAGCTTTTTTTGAAATTGACTTAATTGATGTAAGCTAATTAATCGATAAGTTACACCCACTAAATTTTAGAAGGAAAAAATATTTTTCCATTTACTAGCCGCACCGGACAGCAGACTGCAGATATATATGTTGTGAAATTAATGATTTACTCAGAAAGGTTTTGTAAATTTTTATTTAAAAATCTCAACTGTTTCTAAACAGTGCTTGTACAAGGCAGTAAAATGACTGATCAAATAAAACAGAAGTCATCGTCATGGACCCATTAGCTGCGGGAGCTAGCTCTCCAATCAGCTAAATAGACTCAATAACTACACGGTGACGTTTTTGGAGAATTTACTGGATAATTTACTAAAGAATTTGTGAAAACAATACAAAAAGAATGTAGGTTCATAATACTAACACAGACACTCGTGTGATAGCGCGTACAAATATGCAGGAAATTATTTCTACAGACATAACACATGAGACGGTTTATTAGGTATGAATAGTCTTAGTTATATTGTAAAAGTTACAAACATTGCTTCAATTAATGAATGGAGAATCCATGCAAGTAAAAACGCAATGGATAGCCAGAAAATGGAGCGGCCCTTGTAAATCCGGTTGAAAGCACTAACAGAAGGAAATACTACAGACATTCACCCCGCAGCACCTGCAGTGAGCAAACCCGTCCAAAAATGGCACCAAAGCACAAACAATAACACGTATTTTCAGTTACTCGGCTTGTATTTATTGAAAGCTATTTGTTGAACAGAAAATATTATGGCCATTGGCAAAGAAAAATCCAGAAACTAACTGCACCGTAAGGTTTAAAGCGCGCAAAAAATATAATGGCTTATGGTCCAGAATTTACGGTAATCGATTAACCGTTGCAACCTTAATTCCATAGTGAAACCATATCACACCACTCGTGTCTATGTGACAGCTGCAGCCTTGCTAGTCATTTGATTACAATCCATATAAACGATGCAAAATTCAGGTTGCGTGTGGAGAACGGCTGACTCAAGCTTCGAATACATCTCGGCAAGAATACGTTCAACTCAAAGTGACAGAACCACTGGCCCAGTAGAAGCAGAGAGCGCCCCGAAGACAGATGGGATGAAAGACAAGCCCTGCAGCTCGCTGTGGGTCCGCATAGTGTCACCGCTGTTTTGAAACTGTCGCCGAAAATTAGGAAGGCCATTAATAACCTCCTCACTGCTGCTGTCTGGCACTTCTTGCAAGGCTAAATGTGGCAGACGCATGGCAGCCGACTGTGTGAAAGAAACCTAAGGAAAAAGACTTTCTGCATTAGTGCACGCTGCTGTATGTGAATGTTGTATATTTGGCTTTAATTGGGTTGAATGGTTCTCTTTTTGCTTAGTCACCTGTTTGTTTATACGCCATGTCTGTGCCACTGCGGTTGGATGAGATTCAGATAGTAGCGATGCATTCAGGGAACACCTCAGTGAGAAGTTATGGTTGCCAGTGGTAATGACTGTTTTCATTCTTGTCAAACCTTTACTTTGGCACATGAACAAAATATAAACCTTGACAGGGAGTTTTTTTTTTTTTTTTTTTTTGCACCTCGAGATCCAGAAATATGACGAGCACATAGCCACACTGTGAATGTGTTTTCCTGGAGATGAAGTGGACACTTCAGAGGACCAAAAAAAAGGCAAAAAGACATTTTTTTCTGAGTGGCAAGGTGACTCATATACTTATTTATTTCTTATATTATTTAAGGTCTCAATGTTTTTAAAGTAAACCTCAGACAAATCCAAGACGTTTGATTCATAACAACCATTCACGCTGAGCTGACCGTGAACAGTGACCCACCCAGCCAAAATGACAGACATTGGACATGTCATTGCAATATCCCTTCAGGCTGGTGATTCAAACTTTAAATCAAGTACTCCAAAAGTGTCAGTTAAACACAGTGTTTGCATCCTCGACAAAAGTCCATATTTTAATAAAAGTTTGTACACTTTAAACGCAACATACACCGCTTTACAATACTGCATATCAAACAAACATAACAAGGGGGTTATGGACCAACTTTCTATTTAGTAACAAAGCCAAAACAGCCACAACAAGCAGTACTGTCCTCCTCGTATGCTACCTTCACACACACAAACCGTCACTAGCGCTGGGGTGCACTCGCAGTTGGAAATCACAAAACTCCTTACCTTTAGCATCCAAGTAACTACAATGATCAGGAATAAAAAATAAAATCCACTTTACCTTTGTACTTGTATAGCGCTTTGACAGTACTTCCACATTTGCCCATTTACACACACATTCACACACTGATGGCGGGAGCTGCCATGCAAGGCGCTAACCAGGACCCCGCAGGAGCAAGGGTGAAGTGTCTTGCCCAAGGACACAACGGACGTGACTAGGATGGTAGAAGGTGGGGATCGAACCAGTAACCCTCAGATTGTTGGCACGACCACTCTCCCAACTTTGTCACGCCGTCCCCAGTGTGTAAAAATCATTCAGATGAGGTGTGGGGCTTGAATGGATGAAACATTTGCACACGGAGACATGGTTTGTACAACAAAACATATTGTGCATCATACATAGATGAATGTGCAAAGTTTGCAATAGTATATGTCTTTACAAAAAAAAATAATGATGCATTTGGACCCATTCAACAGTACTGTAGATTTTTCATTGTGGTTGTAGTGTGGATTGTTTGCTTCTGTAGGCTCTGAAGAACAATTTAAGTTGGTTGTGACAGTTATTTTTTCATCTGAATCGGGTAATTGTGACCCGTAGTAAAGAGATAAAAAACATAGGCTCTCTGCTCAAACGTTGAAAGCTGGGAGACAAAGTAAAAAAAAAATAGAAAATAAAAGACTGGTTGTAGTGTTGCAGCTTGCTGCAAGAATGGAGAAAATTTGAGGGGTCTTTTTCAATCATTTTGACAGTGTATATCATGTACAATGGAATGTATATGATATACATTCCATAGTATATGGAATGTATAGTCCATAGTATATGGAATGTATCATAGCAACAATGATACACATTGTTGCTATGATAAACATTAACATTATGGTTATTATCTCAATTAGGGCTTCATGAGGGCTTCACGGTGGCATCACAAAAAAGTCCAAGAAATAGCAAAATTTGTGGACTTAGGTAATCACAGAGCATTTGCAGACTTTGTTGATGCAAAGCTAATTCATTATTGTTTAGCTTTTGCACACCTATCAATATCCACATATGGAAGTGAGTGAAGGCACTTAAATACCCTGGGTGAGGTTGCATCTCCAAGAGGGTCTGGTTGCATCCCTGCTGCCCTTCAAAGACACTTCATCACTAATTCATAACTGTGCATGAGGGGATAAAGAACACTCTAATGTAAGCAAACTAGAAATGAGATTACACTGGATCGATTTTGTTCAGCAGCCTCACTTTGACACTGTGTTTCTCTTTCAATGAGCCAGGACCTTACTGTCCACCATCAGAGATGGGTCAGCAGTGAGTGTGTTGACGATAAAATACCAACATTACTGTAGCCAGGGAATGTGACACCAGCCTCAACACACCAAGCAGAGCACAAAAAACGTAACGGCCTGACTTTTAAAGAGGTTGGATGATCCGAGGAGACATCAGATGAACTGTGTGTTGAACAAGCTCTTATTTGCTGAGGAAAGAAAAATACACTTTGAGGGAGAACTGGAGCACAGTTTGGCAAAGGGTTTGAAGTTGCAAATAGAGCATGGATGGATGGTGGCAACAAAGACCATGGAAGCAGGACAGCGCATGTTATATGTCCCGGCAAGAAATCCATGTTCAAAGAACGCCAGTTTATTAGTTTATTCCCACAGCCCAAAAACAGTCTGCGGGCTATAGAGCGTTTTCTATTCAGGCTCCAATACTCTGGAATGCCCTCCCGGTAACAGTTAGCGATGCCACCTCAGTAGAAGCATTCAAGTCCCAACCTAAAACTCATTTGTATATGCTAGCCGTTAAGTAAACCCCCCCCCCCCTTTTAGACCAGTTAATCTGCCGTCTCGTTTCTGCTCTGCCCCCCTCTCCTGCGTGGAGAGGTTATTAAGTGACCACAGATGAAGTACTAGCTGTTCAAAGTTGGGACCCGAGGTGGACCACTCATCTGTGCATCAGTTGGGGACGTCTCTGCGCTGCTGACTTTTCTCCACTCAAGATAATCCCCTGCTGGTCCCACAATTGACTGGACTCCAACACTGTTAACTAGATCCACTCAACGTCCATTGCACCGGTCGCCCAGGGGGGTCCCCACATCTACGGTCCCTTCCTAGGTTTCTCATTGGATCCCATTGGGTTGAGTTTTTCCTTGCCCTGATGCGGGATCTGAGCCGAGGATGTCGT
Source organism: Nerophis ophidion (assembly GCF_033978795.1). Classification (NCBI taxonomy): domain Eukaryota; kingdom Metazoa; phylum Chordata; class Actinopteri; order Syngnathiformes; family Syngnathidae; genus Nerophis; species Nerophis ophidion. The sequence continues at coordinate 34,981,033 of NC_084625.1, read as the reverse complement.
TGTGGCTTGTACAGCCCTTTGAGACACTTGTAATTAAGGGCTATAACAATAAACTTTGATTTATTGATTGATGTTATGATTCTCACTAAGAAATATAGATGGATTTAGTTGGAGCAGAAATGTCATACTGCTGGGCTTTAGGACATTTTATGATGTATTTGGTTGATGTTTCTTCTCAGTAATGCTGGAATTGTCAAAACAATGCATGGTATGCTATTAGCTGCAAGGATGTGGTAAATTACTGTAGGATACCACTGGTTGAGTTTATTTTTCAGTCATGATAGAGATAGTCATGACAGTGCGTTTCATGCATTTGTTGTTTTGATTTAGAAATTTAGGACATATTTGTTCTCGAGATTAATAGTCATGACTAGGTGTGCTCCAAAAAATAAATTCACATCCAAATCGGGATTTTTATACAGTGCAATTGTAAATCGATTAAAAATGTTCAAAAATCGATTTTAAAGAACGGAACAATTTAAATGTTCTTAATATCTTTAAGAATCAATTACAAAAAAACATTTTTAGGCCATCTCCATGCATACTCGCTGCGCGTCTACGTCATATGTCAGCAACCAAAAGAAGGTTTTGTAACCTGTGGCCTGTTTTGAAAATACGTTATTATAACCAGTGTTGGGTTACTTACTGAAAACCAGTAACTACTTACAGTAACTAGTTACTTTATTTCAAAAGTAACTCAATTACTAAATCAGTTATACTTACACCAAAAAGTAATGTGTTACTGTGAAAAGTGCCTATTTAGTTACTTCTATTTTATTATTATTATTATTTATTTTATTTTTTTAAAGCCCCCTTTAATGCCCTTTTAGCCTTCATTTCAGTACTGTTACTGCAATGGAGAATAATACAATCTGTTGATTGACATGCATTTACAAACCACGTTTCCATATAAGTTGGGAAATTGTGTTATATGTAAATATCAACGGAATACAATGATTTGCAAATCCTTTTCAACTCATATTCAGTTGAATGCACTACAAAGACAAGATATTTGATGTTCAAACTCATAAACTTATTTTTTTTTTTTCTGCAAATAATAATTAACTTAGAATTTCATGCCTGCAACATGTGCCAAAGTAGTTGGGAAAGGGCATGTTCACCACTGTGTTACATCACCTTTTATTTAAACAACACTCAATAAACTTATGGAAACTGAGGAAACAAATTTTTGAATGTGGAATTCTTTCTCATTCGTGTTTTATGTAGAGCTTCAGTCGTTCAACAGTCCGGGGTCTCCGCTGTCATATTTTACGCTTCATAATGCGCCACACATTTTCGATGGGAGATAGGTCTGGACTGGGCAGCATCTGTGACATTTTTAATTTGCAGGAAATTATTGAGTTTAGGGTTGAATTGCACATCCTCATTCTGTTGTCTGTCATTATCTTTATTTGGCCATTACTACTTGCTGTAATTTTGAAGCAATGCATGATGGGATTCCGGATGTTGTGTGTCAGTGTATTAACGTGCCGTCTGGAATAAACACACGCTGAGAAATAGCTCCGTGCCTGCCTACTTTATGGGTTAAAGATCAACCTATGGATAACGGAGACGTATATAATAGTCTCCTTCTTGTTGTGTGTGCAATTGTGCACACTCCAAAAGCCGTAGATGTTAAAACGTGACTGGGACGGCACGCTGTTTAGACGGAGGAAAAGTGGACGTGACGACAGGCTGTCCTCACTTAGGTCTGGCTGTAAAACGGGAAAAAATCGGGAGAATGGTTGTCCCGGGAGATTTTCGGGAGAGGCACTGAAATTCGGGAGTCTCCCGGAAAATTCGGGAGGGTTGGCAAGTATGGCTGTGTGAAGCGAACGGGATGAAAATCAGCACTTCCAAGTCCGAGCCCAAGGTTCTCGCTCAGAAAAGGGTGGAGTGCCATCTCCGGTTGGAGAAGAGATCCTTCCCCAAGTGGAGCAGTTGAATTAAATCGAGGTCTTGATGACGAGTATGGGAAGAGTGGATTGTGAGATCGACAGGCGAATCAGTGCAGCGTCTGCAGCGATGCAGACCCTGTATCGGTGCGTCGTTGTAAAAAAGGAACAAGCTGAAAGGCAAAGCTCTCAATTGACTGGTCAATCTACGTCCCTATCCTAACGTATGATCATGAGCTTTGGGTTATGATCAAAAGGACAAGATTACGGGTACAAGCGGCCGAAATGAGTGTTCTCCGTCGGGTTGGCGGGGCTCTCCCTTAAAGATAGGGTGAGAAGCGCTATCATTCGGGAGGAGCTCGGAGTGTAACCTTTACTCCTCCACATCGAGAGGAGCCAGATGAGGTGGTTAGGGCATCTGATCAGAATCCCCCCCGAACGCCTCCCTCGGGAGGTGTATATCATCAGATCTGTCATACTGGAAATACACAAAAATTGGAAAGAGATATGCAGTTTATCATTCACATTCACTATGTGATACAAGAACACATATATTTGGCTTTTTAATGCATTCAAAATCATAAAATAAATAGCCAACAATAGAGTCATCAGATGAAGGGTCTTCTATGCGCCTATTATACCCTCTGAAGAAACATCCAGAAACCGCCAACAGTATTCTCTTTACATGTTGTGACCTGAAAAGTGCTAACGCAGACGGCCTATTTTAGTGGCATATTTATAGTAGTGAGCGGCTGCTAGCTTACGCTTGCTATTGTTGACACCCTAAGCCGGCAGCTGCTTCCACTTTGTCGCAAACTTTTAAAGTAAGCAGTGGGAGAGTGGCCGTGGGCAACCCGAGGGTCCCTGGTTCAATCCCCACCTAGTACCAACCTCGTCACGTCCGTTGTGTCCTGGAGCAAAACACTTCACCTTTGCTCCTGATGGATGCTGGTTAGCGCCTTGCATGGCAGCTCCCTCCATCAGTGTGAGATTGTGTGTGTGAATGGATAACTGTGGAAGTAGTGTCAAAGTGCTTTGAGTACCTTGAAGGTAGAAAAGCGCTATACAAGTACAACCCATGTATTTATCATTTAGATTATAATTCATGCCTGTCTCACCTGCTAGTAGACAAATGCGGCCATGGGCTGAGAGGCTGGTCGACTTTGACATCCCCCGAGATGGCAAAAGAGACGTATTTGTAACAACTTTTTTAACCCTTCGTGAGGATTTGCGATTGAATCTTCATCTCAACGTAGTTATGTGAGCGTCCCAATGGTAGGCATCCCAGCAAGAGTGGAAATTGTAATGTGTTTGTTTTATTATGGTCTGTCATGGGCAGTTGGTATGTTAAGCACCTAGCAATTGCTGATACTGTAGTGTTTTAATAGCGCTGCATTCGTTTAGGACACAGCTTCTAAAACTTATTGCTCGTCCTCTTTGTGTTCTGGCGGCTCAAAAATGTAAGGTTCTGGATCATCGTTTGTCCAAAACTACTGGTTGTTGGCTCTAACAAAGTCTGCTTGATTAGCATTGTTGTTCTTTGGGACGGTACCCATGGTTCCCAACTCTATGTCACCAATCATGTGAGTGGCTTACTCATTATCTCTCAAAATGGCTCTGGAATATCTGTGAGATTTATACATTTTTGATCATATTTATTTATTCGCAAATTAGCTTCAATATAAATGCAACTTGTTTTTCCACTGTACTGGTACTTTAAACTTTTACGAAGCACTTATTGCTTGGTGTGGTTTAAAGCTAGCTTAGCGATTAGTTTAGCTATTGGCTTACCTGGCTAGCTCTCGGTGTGTAACATGTTTATCCTCGTCCTTTATAATTATATTTAATATACTAAGACATGTGGCTTATTTGCTGAAATTAAGGTGATTATTGTAAGCTTTTGGGTGTGTCTCCACACTTTGTATTACGCATTATTAGCTGCTACCCGTTTGTCAACTGGGTGACTAAAAATAAATACAGTGTCCGTTAGAGGGGTCGGCATTAAAAGTCATTCGGAAATGTTGATCACATACTTTTTAATAAAAAATAAGTCAATTCTGATTGGTGGCTGATCAATCGGCGCATCACCAGTAAAAAACGTTTCAGTCAGATATATATATTGCGTAATCATAACGTAATGTGGTTAATTTCTCAACTGTAATGTGCCATTAAAAGTGACAATGGCTTTTATTACTGTATGTACAGTATATCTTTATGGTCGATATTATGCTGTGTGTATTGACATTGCAACATTTAATATACATTAATAAATAATAATTATGATTTATCACTTTACTCAGCCATAGTCAACAATAATCCACAATTAATCCTTGAAAGTGCGCGATATGTTGTTTGCTGCCAGTGTTTGGTGACCACTACTGTACACTACTGACTGCAGGGTTATCGAACTAAACTATTGTGTTTGTCGTAGCTTCAACTTTGCAGTGCATGCAGACACAAGTTATATTTGTGCTGGGTGCAAAGAGTGCAAAATATAAAGAGACGCAACAAATCGGGAGCCGGCAGTACACTGCAAAAACACAAAAAACACCAAAAAAATCATGGCGAAGGCCTGCTCCTGGAGTCTGACGTCATTACTGACCTTTTATGTATTTACAGAGGAGTTTTTAGTTCCACTTTTTTTTTCCACGTTTACACATGAGCCGTTTTGAGGCGGGCCCGAGGAGGTAAAAGAGTCGCTTTGTCCCCAATCTGGACGGTGAGTGCTGAAGTGGTGCGCTTCTGCCAATCCTGAAGAGGAGACTGCCATTGAGAAAAGTATCACCTGTTTTATATTAAATCTGTCGGATTAAAAAAGAAGCCAAGAGCATCAAAAGGGTGCGTTTGGAAAAATCTAGCAGGATGTCCAAAACGTCAGGCAGGCACCACGAGGGCTATTCAAAATCAATTAAAAGTAGATTTCATAACCACTTAAAGGCCCCTCTTACTGCCTCCAAAACGATTTGGTTGCTTTGGAAGGCCGCATGGTTGATTCTCTTTCAAATTTGTAGTTCTCAATGCGTATGGAAAAGGAACGACAGAGCAGAGTAACTCTTAAAGGCCTACTGAAACCCACTACCACCGACCACGCAGTCTGATAGTTTATACATCAATGATGAAATATTAACATTGCAACACATGCCAATACGGCCTTTTTAGTTTACTAAATTACAATTTTAAATTTCCCGGGAGTTTCATCTTGAAAACGTTGTGTAAAGATGACGTGTACGCAAGACGTCACAGGTTTTTAGGAAGTATGAGCGCTGCGCACACACACAGCTGAAAGTCGTCTGCTTTAACGGCATAATTACACAGTATTTTGGAGATCTGTGTTGCTGAATCTTTTGCAATTTGTTCAATTAATATTGGTGAAGTCACAGTAGAAAGATGGAGTTGGGAAGCTTTAGCCTTTAGCCACACAAACACACGGTGATTCCTTGTTTAAAATTCCTGGAGGTGAAACTTTACTATGGATCAGAGCGCGGTCAAGTGAACATGGATCCTGACCACTTGTCAACCGGCAGGTTACGGTGGGAAAATTGTGGTAAAAAGTTGCTTCTTACTGGAGAAAAGCTGAGCTTGTGCCATCCATAGCTTCCGTCGACTTCCCTGAGACACTGCGCGTCAAGACACCCGTGGAGACACACCTCTGACTATCAGGTACTATTTAACTTACTAAAACACTATCAACATAATAGAAAGATAAGGGCTTTTCCAGAATTATCCTAGTAAATGTCTCTAAAAACATCAGAATCCGTCCCAATGCCATCGCGTTTTTTCTGTTTTTTTTCTATTTCGCCGCTATCAATATCCTCAAACACGAATCTTTCATCCTCGCTCAAATTAATGGGGAAATTGTCGTTTTCTCGGTCCGAATAGCACTTTTTTGTTGGAGGCTCCCATTAAAAACAATGTGAATATGTGAGGAGCCCCCACACTTGTGACATCATCGTCTGTGACTTCCGGTAGAGGCAGGGCTTTTCTCTTAGCACCGAAAGTTGTGAACTTTATCGTGGATGTTCTCTACTAAATCCTTTCAACAAAAATATGGCAATATCGCGAAATGATCAAGTATGACACATAGAATGGACCTGCTATCCCCGTTTGAATAAGAAAATCTAATTTCAGTAGGCCTTTAAAGCAGAGTAAAACTGAGGTTTCATATGTTTTGGAGGCCAGCTAGCCAGCCCTATTAGGCGAGTTGACGTCAGCATGCATCTATTATATGAGGTACCAAGCTTGGCAAGAGGGGCAATAAAGTCGCACTGGAAGCTGTTTTTCTGCTGCACCATATAAAATAATACAAACATGTGTGCAATGATGCAAATGTGCAACAAAAAAATAAACCAACAACTTGTTTTTGTTTTCTTGTGACATTAATGTCAGTTGCAGCACAGTCGAGCAGTATACTACAGCAGTCATATGACCATAACCAGCGCACTATGAAGCTATTAAACAGCCCTGTCAAACATCTCTATCTATCACTGCAGACAATATTGCCCTCTACAGGACGTACATGTTAGGCATGATTGGTCTCCTCTCATTGCTTTCTTTATTTTCGTCTTTTTTGTGAGAAAGTCTTGAGTGTGACATAATTATGCAGTGAAGAAGCAGACCTGATATTGATTTGCATCCTCTTGAAGTTGCAACATCTGTGCTGTTGTTGTGTAAATTTTAATGGCAAACCTGTCTAACATTGAGCTGGTTAACCACTAGCTTAGAAAACTTAATTAAAAAGATGGAATGTTTTTTTTGGTACAATGCAGACAATGTCTAATAATCCTAATTCAAACCGTACACTCTACACCAGGGGTCACCAACCTTTTTGAAAGCAAGAGCTACTTCTTGGGTACTGATTAATGCGAAGGGCTATATATATATATATATATATATATATATATATATATATATATATATATATATATATGTATATATATACATATATATATTTATTTATTAAAGGTAAATCGAGCAAATTGGCTATTTCTGGCAATGTATTTAAGTATATATATATATATATATATATATATATATATATATATATATATACACATAAATATATATATATATACATGGGTATTTCCATCCGTCATTCTGTCGTACATTTTTTTCCTTTTAAGGAAGTTTTTTTTGTAAAGAATAAATGATGAAAAAGCACTTAATTCAATGGTTTAAAAAAGGAAAAAACAGGAAAAAAAATTTAATACAATTTTGAAACATAGCTTATCTTCAATTTCCACTCTTTAAAATTCAAAATTCAACCGAAAAAAAGAATAGAAAAACTAGCTAATTCGAATCTTTGTGAAAACATTTAAAAAATAATTTATGAAACATCATTAGTAATTTTTCCTGATTAAGATTAATTTTAGAATTTTGATGATGACATGTTTTAAATAGGTTAAAATCCAAACTGCATTTTGTTAGAATATATAACAAATTGGACCAAGCTATATTTCTAACAAAGACAAATCATTCTTCTAGATTTTCCAGAACAACATTTTTAAAAGAAATTATTTAAGTCTTTGAAATAAGATTTACATTTGATTCTAAAGATTTTCTAGATTTGCTAGAGTAATTGTTTTGAATTTAAATCATAATAAGTTTGAAGAAATATTTTACAAATATCCTTCGTCGAAAAAACAGTGTCACACCTGGGTGAAGTATTGTCTGGGTTTTGTTTGGTTTCATGTTGTCTTGTCATTTCCTGTTTTATTTTGAAAGGTTAACTCTCCCTCTCGTTTCAGGTCACTTGGCCTTCCTCCTGTTTCACTGGTCTGATGTCTCTCCTGATTGCCTGATTGTGCCCACCTGTGTCACCCTCCCTCATGTGTATAAATGTCTGGTCTTCCTCTTGTCTTGTGCCAGAGTATATCGTTTCGCTATGTGCCTCCAGCCTTGAACCAAGTTTTGCTAAGTATTGCCTTGCCTTATTTATTGATTTCTTTGTTTCCTCTGAGAGTGATTTTGTTAAAGTTTTTGGTCAAGAATTTTGTGTCTAATTTCAGTGCTTTGCCTTCTTTTTTTCCCCCTCCTCTTGGAGCGCTTTAGTTTCTAGTTTTCTCAGCTTTTTATAGCGCACTTTCTGTTAAAAGTTTCTTGTCTCCTCTGCGTGAGTGATTTACCTTTTTTTTAGCTAATCATAGATTGTTGTTCTTTTGTTAGAAGATTTGTGTGTAATTTTCCTATTGCCTTTTTCCTCCCTATGGAGTGATTTTCTGTTTATTGTGTTTTGCCTATGTCTTTTGTTATCATAGATTCCATAGCCGCTTTGCTTTAATCACTTTGTTCAAAGAGATTTCAAAGAAAACTGTTAAATAAAGCCTGTGTCAATTGTCCCCCTTCTGCACCTGAGTCCTCATTCTCGCCAAGGGTTTAACAGTATACTCTGGCCAGTATGGACTCAGCAGAGGCAAAACAACTGACGGAAATCCTGCGCACCCAGGAATTACGACTCGCCCGACAGGAGGAGTTTCAGACGGCAATGGCAACAAACGTAGGTCACCTTTCCTCCCAGCTACAAGGGCTACTTGAGCAGTTTGCTCGACCGGTTCCAGCCTCCCAGCCCCCCACGCCACCCATTGCTCCCACTCCGTCTTCACCTCCTCCCGGAGCCGGATGCAAGCTGGCCCCTCCGGCGCCCTACTCTGGCGCCCCCGGTTTGTGCAAAACCTTTTTGATTGACTGTGCTATTCATTATGAATTGATGCCCCATGCATTTCCCACTGACCGTTCCAAGATTGCTTTTATGATTTCCCATCTTACGGATAGAGCCAAGGCGTGGGCTTCTGCCGAATGGGGGCGGAACTCGTCACTCTGCCACTCGTTTACAGACTTTCTAGCTGCTCTGACAAGAACTTTTGACCCGGTGTCCTCCAGCAGAGAAAAGGCACAAGAACTAAGCAGTTTAAAGCAGGGCAGCGGTTCCATGTGCGACTATGCCATCCGCTTCCGCACGCTGGCAGCTGAAAGTGGGTGGGACGACATAGCGCTTTATGATGTTTTTCTTAAGGGGCTCAGAACTTCCATACAGGACCTCCTCATTCCCCTGGACCTACCCGATAACCTCGATGCCCTCATCGCGCTAGCCATCAGGACGGAAAACCGACTTGCCCAGCTTAAACGACAGCGAGGTGAAGGATCGGAAGCTGCAGGAAGAACCACCCGTCCTTTCGCACCTAGCTGGTCGACGATTCGGCGCCCACCTCAGGTGCTACATCCTCACCTGCGCACAAATGGGGAGGAGGAACCCATGCAGCTGGGGAGAGCCCGACTGACCCCAGAGGAGCGACGCAAGCAGCTGATGGAGAGAAGATGCTTTTACTGCGGAGAGGGCGGCCATCTTGTCGTTTCGTGTCCAACCAAGAGGTCCCAGGCGGTGAGTCATGTTCCGGCTGTTCCTCAGATACCACGCATTCTTACCAAGATCACAATAACCCATCACACGACCACAATGCTAGAGGCGCTAATAGACTCTGGGGCAGATGAGAGCCTGATGGACTGGAGTTTAGCTAGGAGACTAGGACTCAAGTCAGAACCACTAGCTATACCCATTAGGGCCCGTTCTCTAAATGGAAAGGAACTTTTCACCATCACACACATCAGTGAACCTTTCCAGATGAACATAGACGGCCACCAGGAACAAATTTGTCCATACCTGATTATTTCCCCCTCTCATTCGTTAATCTTGGGGTATCCATGACTGTACCAGCATAACCCTCGTGTTGACTGGAAAACAGGGAAGATCAGTTTATGGGGAAGGGAATGTACCCATAAATGTAATTTTTCTACTGTCCAAAAGAAAAATGTCAAGGAAATTAATCTTTTTTCTGCCAATCCTGCCACACTCAGAATTCCCGGACCTGAATTCTGTCCCTCCCTGTTACCACCACCTCCGTCAAGTCTTCAGCAAGACTAAGGCTATGTCACTTCCACCCCACCGTTCCTACGACTGTGCCATTGAGTTACTGCCCGGTGCCACTATTCCCAAGGGGCGCCTGTACTCTGTCTCGGGTCCAGAAAGAGCAGCCATGAATGATTATATCTCGGAATCATTGAAAGCTGGCTTGATCCGTCCATCGTCATCACCAGCAGGAGCAGGGTTCTTCTTTGTGAAGAAGAAAGACGGCTCGTTAAGACCTTTCATTGATTACAGCCCACTCAACGACATTACTATCAAGAACCGTTACCCTCTTCCCCTCATGTCTTCTGTCTTCGACCAACTCCAACAGGCCAAAATATTCACCAAACTGGACCTACGCAACGCTTACCATCTGGTCCGAATAAGAGAGGGAGACGAGTGGAAGACCGGATTCAACACACCCAGCGGCCACTATGAATACAGGGTCATGCCCTTTGGACTCACCAACGCCCCCGCCGTGTTCCAAGCAATGATCAATGAAGTTCTAAGAGACTTCCTGGACCATTTTGTGTATGTCTACCTTGACGATATATTAATTTATTCTCCTGATAGTTACACTCACCAAGTCCACATAACTCAGGTCTTAAAGAGACTCTTGGACAATGACTTATATGTTAAAGCTGAAAAGAGTGTTTTTCATGCCGACACTGTCTCCTTCCTGGGCTTCATTGTAGCTCCTGGAATAGTGCAGATGGATCTGGCTAAAGTGAGCGCTGTGGCCAATTGGCCTACCCCTGACAACCTCAAGAAGGTTCAGCAATTTTTGGGTTTTGCTAACTTTTACAGGCGGTTTGTCAGAAGCTTCAGCGCAATAGCTGCTCCTCTCCATGCTCTCACCTCTCCCCAGGTGCGGTTCCACTGGTCTCCAGAGGCAGAGAGGGCCTTCCAGACACTCAAGCACCGCTTCACCTCAGCGCCCATCCTCACCATTCCGGACCCGCAGCGCCAGTTCGTCGTGGAGGTGGACGCTTCTAATGAAGGAGTTGGAGCGGTCCTGTCTCAACGCTCTCATCAGGACGGCAAGATGCATCCCTGTGCCTTTCTGTCGCGGCGGCTGTCCAAAGCTGAAAGAAACTATGATGTTGGCAATCGTGAATTGCTGGTGGTAAAGCTCGCCTTGGAGGAATGGCGGCATTGGCTCGAGGGGGCCGAACACCCATTCATCGTCTGGACTGATCACAAAAATCTGGAATATATCAAGAAGGCTAAGAGACTCAATTCTCGCCAGGCCAGGTGGGCGCTTTTTTTTAATCGCTTTTCCTTTTCGCTCTCCTACAGGCCGGGGTCCCGCAACGTCAAGCCCGATGCCCTGTCACGACTATTCGACCCCGAGCCTGAGGCCAAGCAACCTGAGACCATCCTTCCACTGAACTGTGTGGTAGGAACGGTAACTTGGCCAATAGAAACTGAGGTAAAGCAAGCTAACGGTGTGGCCCCGCCACCTAGGGGATGTCCTGATAATCGATTGTTTGTCCCCATTGAGCTGCGTCCCCAGGTGATTCATTGGGCCCACACCTCGCTGCTTTCATGTCATCCGGGAGTTAAAAGAACTGTTTGTGATCTCCCGGCGGTTCTGGTGGCCAGCCATGGAGACGGAGGTCCGGGAGTACATAGAGGCGTGTTCGGTCTGTGCCAGGAACAAGACTTCTTCCAGGCCTCGCATGGGACTTCTCCAGCCACTCCCCATCCCTTCCAGACCATGGTCAAACATCGCTATGGACTTCGTTACTGGGCTCCCGGTCTCACAAGGTAACACCACCGCTCTCACCGTGGTCGACAGATTCTCCAAGATGGTCAGATGAATCTGAATCACATTTGCCTAAATTACCATCTGCTAAGGAGATGGCAGAGATTATGATGACAAATGTGTTCAGAGTTCATGGATTCCCCAAAGACATTGTTTCAGACCGGGGGCCCCAATTTGTATCACGATTCTGGAGGGAGTTCTGCCGACTCATTGGAGCCAAGGCCAGCCTAACATCTGGATATCATCCGGAAGCCAATGGCCTGACCGAACGACTAAACCAGCAGCTGGAAACCGGCCTCCGGTGCTTGGTCTGCCAGAACCCCTCCACATGGAGCAAGCACCTGGTCTGGGTAGAGTATGCGCACAATTAATTGCCTACATCAGCCACCGGCCTCTCTCCCTTTCATTATGCTTTAGGGTACCAGCCCCCTCTCTTTCCAGAGAATGAGTTGGAAGTGTCGGTCCCATCCGCCCATGCCATGGTCAAACGTTGTCACCGTATCTGGGTAGCCGCCCACCAGGTATTGAACAAACAAGGAGACCGGATGAAGCGGGCGGCAGACCGCAAAAGGCCTGCACCCACCTACCAGCCTGGTCAAAGTCTGGCTATCAGCCAAAGACCTGCGCCTCAAGGTTTCATCAAAAAAACTGGCACCACGTTTTGTAGGCCCATTCCCAATCCACAAACTCGTTGAACCTGCAGCGGTGCGGCTTCGTCTTCCCCGATCCCTCCGCGTCCATCCCACCTTCCACGTCAGTCAGATCAAACCAGCCAAAGAAAGCACCATGGTCCCAACCACCACGCCCCCCCCCACCACCCGAAATGATCGAAGGCGGACCAGTCTACAAGGTTAAACGCTTGTTGGCAGTACGCAACCGAGGCCGTGGCAGACAATTCCTGGTGGATTGGGAAGGATATGGACCTGAAGAGAGACAGTGGGTTCCATCCCGCCACATTGTCGACCCCACTCTCATTAGTGACTTCGATGGACTCCACCCTGAGGTTCCTGCGCCGTCAGGAGCCGGCCTTAGACGGGCGGGTTCTGTCACACCTGGGTGAAGTATTGTCTGGGTTTTGTTTGGTTTCATGTTGTCTTGTCATTTCCTGTTTTATTTTGAAAGGTTAACTCTCCCTCTCGTTTCAGGTCACTTGCCCTTCCTCCTGTTTCACTGGTCTGATGTCTCTCCTGATTGCCTGATTGTGCCCACCTGTGTCACCCTCCCTCATGTGTATAAATGTCTGGTCTTCCTCTTGTCTTGTGCCAGAGTATATTGTTTCGCTACGTGCCTCCAGCCTTGAACCAAGTTTTGCTAAGTATTGCCTTGCCTTATTTATTGATTTCTTTGTTTCCTCTGAGAATGATTTTGTTAAAGTTTTTGGTCAAGAATTTTGTCTAATTTCAGTGCTTTGCCTTTTTTTCCCCCTCCTCTTGGAGCGCTTTAGTTTCTAGTTTTCTCAGCTTTTTATAGCGCACTTTCTGTTAAAAGTTTCTTGTCTCCTCTGCGTGAGTGATTTACCTTTTTTTTAGCTAATCATAGATTGTTGTTCTTTTGTTAGAAGATTTGTGTGCAATTTTGCTATTGCCTTTTTCCTCCTTATGGAGTTATTTTCTGTTTATTGCGTTTTGCCTGTCTTTTGTTATCATAGATTCCATAGCCGCTTAGCTTTAATCACTCTGTTCAAAGAGATTTCAAAGAAAACTGTTAAATAAAGCCTGTCAATTGTCCCCCTTCTGCACCTGAGTCCTCATTCTCGCCAAGGTTTAACAGAAGCTACAATGAAGAATTAGATTAAAATGTATTCTTTATAATAAAACAAAAAATAATTTACTTGAACATTGATTTAAATTGTCAGGAAAGAAGAGGAAGGAATTTAAAAGGTATATGTGTTTAAAAATCCTAAAATCATTTTTAAGGTTGTATTTTTTCTCTAAAATTGTCTCTGAAAGTTATAAGAAGCAAAGTAAAAAAATGAATGAATTTATTTAAACAAATTCTATTTGAGTTTTGTCTCTTAGGATTAAAAATGTTGAGCAAAGCAAAACCAGCTTGCTAGTAAATAAAATTAAAAAAATAGAGGCCGCTCACTGGTAAGTGCTGCTATTTTTAGAACAGGCCAGCAGGCGACTCATCTGGTCCTTACGGGTGCCCGCGGGCACCGCGTTGGTGACCATTGCTCTACACTAACCTGTAGTATATGCCTGAATAAATCTCGGACAGCAGCTATCCATTATTTTAGTAATTAGGTTATCTATCAAAAAGCATGTTTTATTAATGGAGTAATACGATGAAAGACACTTTATAACTTCAATGAATATTTTAAGGAAAATAGTTGATACAAACAAATTTTTCTTCTTACCATAAAATCCACATCAACATTAAAACTGCACTTTTAACATGTGTACATTTTTTTTTATTTTTCAAAAAATGTCCGCTTTTAGCTGGCACCCAGATCATGGCAACCATTCACCAACAATTTCTGTGCACTCTAATGTAGAGGTCGTGTGGAAACTATTTGTGCATCTTTTAAGTTCCGGGCAATCCTTGCGGTCTGGCTTTTATCAATTTTTAATTAGTTGCATTCATTAAACAATAAATCAGAGCAACAGGTTATAAGCCAAAGCATGTTTTTCTAATTAAATTAATCGATTAAATCGACTAGTCGTTGCAAACTCTCAGCCCAGTAAAATCCAGCAAATTATTTAAAAATTTTGGTCATTGACAAAAAGGTTTTTTATTTTTTTATGATTAATATTTATTAATTCTTAAAAAAGGGCTTGTTTTAACTATCTAGTTATCGGAGTGAAAGCAATGTTTACATATATACAGAGGTGGGTAGTAACTCGCCACATTTACTCCGTTACATTTACTTGAGTAACTTTTGTGATAAATTGTACTTCTAGGAGTAGTTTTTATGCAACATACATTTACTTTTATTTGAGTATATTTACAGAGAAGAAACGCTCCATTTATCTACATTCAGCTCGCTACTCGCTCCTTTTTTTTTATCGATCTGTTCATGTTTGTTTTGGTTTATGACAGGGCTTCAAAGTAGGACCTGCGCATGCCTGCGTTTCACCAATCACATGCAGTCACTGGTGACGTTGGACCAATCAAACAGAGCCAGGCAGTCACATGATCCAACTTAAACAATCAATGTTTATCAATCAATCAATCAATGTTTATTTATATAGCCCCAAATCACAAATGTCTCAAAGGACTGCACAAATCATTACGACTACAACATCCTCGGAAGAACCCACAAAAGGGCAAGGAAAACTCACACCCAGTGGGCAGGGAGAATTCACATCCAGTGGGACGCCAGTGACAATGCTGACTATGAGAAACCTTGGAGAGGACCTCAGATGTGGGCAACCCCCCCCCCTCTAGGGGACCGAAAGCAATGGATGTCGAGCGGGTCTAACATGATACTGTGAAAGTTCAATCCATAGTGGCTCCAACACAGCCGCGAGAGTTCAGTTCAAGCGGATCCAAGACAGCAGCTAGAGTCCCGTCCACAGGAAACCATCTCAGGCGGAGGCGTATCAGCAGCGTAGAGATGTCCCCAACCGATACAGGCGAGCGGTCCATCCTGGGTCCCGACGAGCGGTCCATCCTGGGTCTCGACTCTGGACAGCCAGTACTTCATCCATGGTCATCGGACCGGACCCCCTCCACAAGGGAGGGGGGGACATAGGAGAAAGAAAAGAAGCGGCAGATCAACTGGTCTAAAAAGGAGGTCTATTTAAAGGCTAGAGTATACAGATGAAGTTGAAAAACTTATTGGGGTGTTACCATTTAGTGGTCAATTGTACGGAATATGTACTGTACTGTCCAATCTACTAATAAAAGTTTCAATCAATCAAAAGTGTAAAAAAAAAAAGACACTTTTTATTTCAACCGTACTTTCCGTCAAAAGCCTAAAGACTGATCGCACAGTTCCTGTCTTCACAATAAAAGTGCCGCTCCATCGCGCCTGCGCTAACAAAATAAGAGTCTTCGAAAGCCAGCGCAAACAAGCTAGCAAGCTACGGAGTTTGCCGCCAATGTATTTCTTGTAAAGTGTATAAAAACGAATATGGAAGTTGGACAAATAAGATGCCAAAAACCAACGACTTTCATGTGGTATTAGACGGAAAGGAGGAACTTTTTTCTCCTCCGTTTGAAAAAGTGGACGTCTGATTCCAATCAATGCAAGTCATCAGAATCAGGTAATACACCAACTTATATTCTTGTCTTCATGAAAGATAGGAATCTATGTGTTAAACATGCATGTATATTCATTAAAACACCTTTAACATGTCAACAAGAACGGCAAAACAAATAAATATAAATTATATACTGTATATATAAATGTATGTATATATATATATATATATATATATATATATATATATATATATGTATATTATATGTGTGTGTATGTATATGTATATATGAAGTAGATAACCTCGACTTGGTCATTTATTAAGTAATTGATTAACGTTGAAAAACTTATTGGGGTGTTACTATTTAGTGGTCAATTGTACGGAATATGTATTGTACTGTGCAATCTACTAATACAAGTTTCAATCAATCAATGAATGCCTAATGAGCCTATGGTGCTGTTAAGTTATTGTGGCTCAATGTGCCCTATTTTTTTTTATTTTAATGTACTATTATTTTAAATATATTATTGTTTTAGTTGCTTAAGAGATATTTATGGCTCTGAATTTGCTCATTGCTATTTTTATGTTTTTGTGCATTATTTGTTGCCGTAATCAGGTTACTCATCAGTTACTCAGTACCTGAGTAGTTTTTTCACAACATACTTTTTACTTTTACTCAAGTAAATATTTGGGTGACTACTCCTTACTTTTACTTGAGTAATAAATCTCTAAAGTAACAGTACTCTTACTTGAGTACAATTTCTGGCTACTCTACCTACCTCTGCATATATATATATATATATATATATATATATATATATATATATATAAACTTGGACACAGGCTGGGGCCTGATCAACCTAGGGTCGCCTAGAGGAGGGGGTCTGATTGTTGAAAGACCCAAAACCCCCTGTGATCCTAGGTCACATCACTGAGGATGGGTCCAGTTGCACCATTGGTGTATTAAAAAGTTGCTTTTCTGGGACAACCAGTGACTACCAGGAACAGTCTGGTTGACCACCAAGTACAGATTGGTGACAGCTGGAGAGACAGTGGACAGCACAGAAAGACGGCACCGGGGCAGTGAGGGGTAGCATCCCGAGCTGCACCTTCTGAGAGGAAGGAACCCACAAAAAACTACGTATCGACCTACAGGAAATATTCCCCCAGGGATTCTCGAGAGGGAGGCGGAAGAGAGTCCCACTAGACCAGGGGTCACCAACGCGGTGCCCGCGGGCACCAGGTGGCCCGTAAGGACCAGATGAGTAGCCCGCTGGCCTGTTCTAAAAATAGCTCAAATAGCAGCACTTTCCAGTGAGCTGCCTGTATTTTTCAAATTGTATTTATTTACTAGCAAGCTGGTCTCGCTTTGCTCGACATTTTTAATTATAAGAGAGACAAAACTCAAATAGAATTTGAAAATCCAAGGAAATATTTTAAAGACTTGGTTTTCACTTGTTAAAATAAATTCATTTATTTTTTTACTTTGCTTCTTATAACTTTCAGAAAGACAATTTTAGAGAAAAAATACAACCTTAAAAATGTTTTTAGGATTTTTAAACACATATACCTTTTTACCTTTTAAATTCCTTCCTCTTTTTTCCAGACACTTTAAATCAATGTTCAAGTATTTTTTTGTTGTTATAAAGAATAATAAATACATTTTAAATTAATTCTTCATTTTAGCTTCTGTTTTTTCAACGAAGAATATTTGTGAAATATTTCTTCAAACTTATTATGATTAAAATTCAAAAAAAATATTCTGGCAAATCTAGAAAATCTGTAGAATCAAATTTAAATCTTATTTCAAAGTCTTTTGAATTTCTATTAAAATTTTTGTTGTGGAAAATCTACAAGAAATAATGATTTGTCTTTGTTAGAAATATAGCTTGGTCCAATTGGTTATATATTCTAACAAAGTGCAGATTTAATTTTAACCTATTTAAGACATGTCATCAAAATTCTAAAATTAATCTTCATCAGGAAAAATTACTAATGATGTCCCACAATTTATTATTATTTTTTTTTTAAAAACATTCGAATTAGCTACTTTGTCTATTCATTTTTTTTGGTTGAATTCTGAATTTTAAAGAGTGGAAATTGAAGATAAATTATGGTTCAAAATTTTATTTTCATTTTTTTTTGTGTTTTTTCCTCTTTTAAACTGTTCAATTAAGTGTTTTTTCCATCATTTTCTCTCTACAAAAAACGTTTAGTAAAAGGAAAAAAAATGTACGACGGAATGACAGACAGAAATACCCATTTTTATATATATATATATATAGATTTATTTATTAAAGGTAAATTGAGCAAATTGGCTATTTCTGGCTATTTATTTAAGTGTGTATCGAATTGGTAGCCCTTCGCATTATTTAGTACCCAAGAAGTAGCTCTTGGTTTCAAAAAGGTTGGTGACCCCTGTACTAGACGGATCAAAGGACAACGACACATGGCAATGGAAACACGATGACGACTATGGAATGCATATGTGAGAAGGTATGCAAGAACCAACATGGCCTGCGGATCCACCAGGCCAGCATGAAGTGTATGCAGAACGTGGTAGAATTCCAGCGCACAGGAACTACGCCTGGTGAGACGCGGGAGGAGCCAGGAGCCTCCAGGTGAAGCAACCACCAGATGCACACAGGACATCAGAACATCGTCGGGTAAAGTGGCCCCAAGCTAGCAAGGAGAAAGAGTGGCTCCAGTTTGATGAAGATGCTGATACTATCTTGGAAACAACATCCAAAGGGGAAGCTGATCGACTCCTCAAGAAGATGACCAAGATCATCTATCAGCCTCGCTGCAGAGAGGTTTGGACTTGAAGAGAAGCAGGCAGCGAAGCCCCCCTACATCATGAACAATAGAGCGAGTAAAATCCATCAGGTTTTTGTGGCTGGACCTCGCAAATGCCTATAGATCCATAGCCCACAAGCTGGTCGAAGAGGCATTGAATCGGCATTACATTCCAAAGAAGTTCAGAGACCTCATTCTGGACTACTATGCCAACTTCCATCTGAGAGACTCCTCTTGAAAAACAATCTCCGACTGGCAAGGGCTTGAAAAGGGGATTATCCCTGTCTGTACAATCTCAGTCATCCTCTTTGCACTCCCCATGAACATGCTGGTCAAGTTTGCGGAACTTCAGTGCAGAAGGCCCCTCTCCAGGTCTGGAGTATGACAGCCACCCATCCGACCCTTCATGGATGACCTGACAGATCCACCTGCAGTCCCAGGCTGCAGGTGGATCTTGAATGGCCTTCAGGAGGTGATTTCCTGGGCTTGCATGAGCTTCAAGCTGGCCAAGTCGAGGTCCCTAGTGCGAGACTGCTCAAGTTGAAAATCTTCCATGGGGAGCCTTTGGGGACCCGGGGAGCCTTCCTGCAAAGCCCCTGCCGGTCACACCTCCCCCTCGGCAGTGTCGGATGACCTCGCGTCACTACTGAGAACAACACAAATATCCCATTTCCCTACCGGTTGTGAACGCACCGCCTCGCACTGCCCCACTAAATCATTAAACCTACCCAATTTGTTCCCAAGATTAAGGGGTGCGACAGGTGCGAATTTAAAGCGACCTATACTATATTTTTTTCCCTTAAACCAAATGTCCACCGGCACTACAGGGTACTCGTGAATATCCTCATGCACACATTTAGTCTTCACCAGTGCAGCCCCGCGTCGAACCTGGTTCTTGTGGATCAGAGACTGCTCACAGCCCGAATCCACCTTCGCCAGGTGTGTACTCCCTCGAATCCTTACCGGAACACTGTAAGTCTCTCCTGGCCCAGGGTAGGGTGCCGGAGGGGCGACAACCCGGATCAAATTTCCACCGGTACTACAGGGTACTCGTGAATATCCTCATGCACACATTTAGTCTTCACCAGTGCAGCCCCGCATCGAACCTGGTTCTTGTGGATCAGAGACTGCTCACAGCCTAAATCCACTTTTGCCGGGTGTGTACTCCCTCGAATCCTTACCGGAACACAGTAAGTCTCTCCTGGCCCGGGGTAGGGTGCCGGAGGGGAGACAACCCAGATCACCTGGCCCACACTTCCGACGGGCTGTCCACACCTCATGCACGCCAGCCCAGGTGTTCGAGGAGCCGTCTATATATATATATATATATATATATATATATATATATATATATATATATATATATATATATATATATATGTATATATATATATATATACATACACAGTATATATATATATATATATATATATATATATATATATATATATATATATATATATATATATACACAGTATATATATATATATATAGACTGTTTCCATATGAGTTGGGAAATTGTGTTAGATGTAAATATAAATAGAATACAATGATTTGCAAATCTTTTTCAACCCATATACAGTTGAAAATGCTACAAAGGCAACATACAGTATTAGATGTTCAAACTGATAAAAATTGTTTTTTTTTGCAAATAATCATTAACTTTAGAATTTGATGGCAGCAACATGTGAGAGAGAAGTTGGGAAAGGTGGCAATAAATACTGATAAAGTTGAGGAATGCTTATCAAACACTTATTTGGAACATCCCACAGGTGTGCAGGCTAATTGGGAACAGCTGGGTGCCATGATTGGGTATAAAAACAGCTTCCGAAAAAATGCTCAGTCTTTCACAAGAAAGAATGGGGCGAGGTACACCCCTTTGTCCACAACTGCGTGAGCAAATAGTCAAACAGTTTAAGAACAACATTTCTCAATGTGCAATTGCTAGATATTTAGGGATTTCAACATCAACAGTCCATAATAACATCAAAAGGTTACGAGAATCTGGAGAAATCACTCCACGTAAGCGGCATGGCCGGAAACCAACATTGAATGACCGTGACCTTCGATCCCTCAGATGACACTCTATCAAAAACCGACATCAATCTCTAAAGGATATCACCACATGGGCTCAGGAACACTTCAGAAAACCACTGTCACTAAATATAGTTTGACGCTACATCTGTAAGTGCAAGTTAAAGCTCTACTATGCAAAGGTTTTGGAACAACATATGCTGTTTTGATTGATTGATTGATACTTTTATTAGTAGATTGCACAGTACAGTACATATTCCGTACAATTGACCACTAAATGGTAACACCCGAATAAGTTTTTCAACTTGTTTAAGTCGGGGTCCACGTTAATCAATTCATCTAAGCGCCGTCTTTTCCATGGAGGCCCCTGCTTATTTCAGCAAGACAATGCAAAGCCACATTCAGCACGTGTTACAACAGCATGGCTTCATAAAAAAAGAGTGCGGGTACTTTCCTAGCCCGCCTGCAGGCCAGACCAGTCTCCCATCGAAAATGTGTACCGAATTATGAAGCGTAAAATAAGATAGCGGAAACCCCGGACTGTTGAACGACTGAAGCTCTACATAAAACAAGAATTGGGAAGAATTGCACTTTCAAAGCTTCAACAATTAGTTTCCTCAGTTCCCAAACTTTTATTGAGTGTTGTAAAAGAAAAGGTGATGTAACACAGTGGTGAACATGCCCTTTCTCAACTACTTTGGCATGTGTTGCAGCCATGAAATTCTAACTTAATTATTATTTGCAAAAAAAAAATAAAGTTTACGAGTTTGAACATCAAATATCTTGTCTTTGTATTGCATTCAATTGAATATGGGTTGAAAATGATTTGAAAATCATTGTATTCTGTCTTTATTTACATCTAACACAATTTCCCAACTCATATGGAAACGGGGTTTGTACCTTGAAGGTAGAAAAGCGCTATACAAGTACAACCCATTTATCATAAATATATACTTTTTAATACACTAATGGTGCAACTGGACACATCCTCAGTGATGTAACCTAGGATCACAGGGGGTTTTGGGTCTTTCAACAATCAGGCCCCCTCCTCTAGGCTACCCAGCCAGGGTTGATCAGGCCCCAGCCTTTGTCCAGTTAGCGCTACTGCCCTACATGCCACACCTCTCCCCTCCTGATCCTCAGCCACCTTGATGACACTTCTGCTGCATCTATGGCTAACTTCATGGCCCTTCGCTGGTCGGCTTCTGTGATGCCAAGCATTCTGTAGGCCCTGCATAGAGATTCGCCCACAAACCCTCGACATCCCACTTCAACGGGCAGGAACATCGCTCGCCACCCATTGCTCCGACACTCCTTTACAAGCTGAGAGTACTTTGCGCTCTTCCTCTCATTGGCCTCACGCATACGGTCCACCCAAGGCAGTATGAGCTCCAGGAGGATTACCTGCTTGGAGGCCACGTAGGTGAGCACAACATCTGGCCTTAGTGTGTTTTTGGCAACCACGTCAGGGAACTTCAACTGCTTTCCCAGATCAAATGACAACTACAAGTTGCGTGCTGTTGCCAACCGACCAGAAGAGGTGTTCCAGGCCGCCGGTGTTGACTTCTCCCCAGCTCTGATGAAAGCGGTGCTCTTCACTGGGCGGAGGCTCTTGCTGAGACTGACTCCCCTGCAGATGGTATCAGCTATGGCTTTCAGGACCTGGTCATGTCGCCAGCGGTACCGCCCTTCACCCATTTATTTTGGACAACAGCTTAGGATGTGCTCCAAGGTTCCTCTCCTCTGGCAGAGGGGGCACTCTGGTGTCTCCACCTTTCCCCAGGTGAAGAGGTTGGATGGACTTGGCAGCACGTCGTAGACCGCCTGGATCAAGAACTTTATCCGATGGGGTTCGGCTTTCCAAAGCTCGGTTCATGTGACCTTGCGTTCTGCTGCTTGTTCCCATCTCGTCCAGGCGCCCCTGTTGCCGAATTCCCGCCTTCTGGCAGGCTCGCCTTTCCTCAACTCTTGCTCGCACCTCCTCGAGGATCAGTGACCTCTTCTCTTTCCCCTGTTCCTCATCATAGCGAGGTATTCTTCTGCCACCTAAGCCAGATCTCCCCTTTGCCACTGTTCCCACCAACACCCTTTGCCGTAGCCTTGCCTCTGCGACATCCACAGCCTCGACAGCTCTCCCCCGTCCTCACTTCACTCTATACTCAGCCTCGGACCAAATAATATCAATTGATCATCAGTTGGTGCACCCAGGAATAGTGCAGGTATCTCCCCACTTTGCATTGATAAGGGACAGATTATACAGAGTGAGTCGTGACACTCAGACAGGAGAGGAAATCACTCAGTTGTTGGTGCCAAAAAGCCGTCGGGAAATGATTTTCCAGGTGGCTCATTATAACCCCCTGGCCGGACCTATGGAGTACGATAAAACACTAAACCGGGTAATGGTCCGATTCTGTGTTGTACATCAGCTGGAAGCTCTTGGACCAGGAGGCGAGGCACAGCACGGTGGAAAGCGAGTGCCTCATCATCTGGTGGGTGGTCGGGGCCCTCCGGTATTACCTGCTAGGGTGCTCTTTCAGCCTCTGCTCGGACCACAAACCCCTCCAGTGGCTCCACTGTATGAAGGATGCCAACGCGCGCTCACCCGTTGGTATCTAGCGTTACAACCCTTTAACTTCAAAGTAATCCACAGGCCGGGGGCGCAGATGGCCATTGCTGAATTTCTTTCCTGCTCCCATACGGAGGGGGAGGGGGGATAGTAGGTGCGGCCGGACAGCTTCTCAGCCTGAGTCTGGCGGTGAAGGTCTGTCGAGGAGGGCATGGTTTGCGCACCTGCTGCGGGGGTGTGTGTGTGGGGGATTGGCTTCGAAGTACAGCTGGCAGGTGATTGGATTGCCCCAGCTGTAGCTGATCATCTAATCACCTGTCATTCTTATCAGTAGCGGTCAGAACCATGCGAGGGACACACACATTCTGGAGACACGCTGGAGACACACGCTGGAGAGACAAGCCGAAAAGACATGCCAGAGAGACACACGAGTGAAAGACACGCTGGAGAGACTAAAAAGTCCTGGAGCGGAGTGCTGTCGCTGTGTGTGAACAAACTAAAAAGATTGTTAAAACAAGACTTCCTGTGCTCTAGTGCGAGTGTGTCGGTGTCAGGGGAACCCACAGAAGAGTAGCTGTTACAAAATAATTTATATATGTTTAATGCAATTTTTGCATGGACAAGTTAATGCCTTATTGTAATTGTAATTGAATCAATATTAATACAGTGGTACTCTAGTTTACTTTACTAATTTGTACCGACGTGTCGGTGGACAACCATAGTTTGAGTTTTAACATACTAAGCGGTAAATAGTTAGTTAGCATGTGGCTAATAGCAACTAGCCTTTTCATATTAGCTGTCGAAGTAGTGATGCAAACAGTGTGTTGAACTTTGCCAGGAAGCGTCAACTGTAATCTTAGATTAAGACACAAATTATACTTATCAACTGCTATCTGTGCGCTACACCTAATGTTTGCTATGTAACACAATTTACGAACTTGGGAAACACGACCCACCATCATCTTAAACATACTTTTTTTACGAAGATGCAAGCAGCTATGACTAAATAATCCAGGTCCTAATTAAGATGAAAACACAATTCTTGTACCAAAGTTTGCTTGAAGAAAAGGTGAACGTGTGCTGCAAGATATGAGGCTCATTAGTTGGGTTTTGTAGTCCATTTGTTTAGTTAGCGTTTTTCTCTATATTTTGGGTCATTAAAAAACACAAAACTGATTTTAATAGTTCATTGTCAAAGTGTAGATGGTATTAAATCTGCAAAATATATTTAGACTTAGACTTAGATTTACACAAACTTTTGTAATTGTCCACACAGTAGCGCAGTTACAAAGGACGGAAAGGGTAAGGATGGAAAGGATAATGCACACAAGGGCACAAAAAGAGCGTGAAAACAAAAGGTCTATAGTGATTCCATCCTACCTGTCTGTGTCTGTGACGTAAACAAGTTGACAGATAGTTAACATGGAGATCCCAAGGAAAGGGAAGAAAGAGTCCAGGCCTTTTATCTGTAAGAAGCTTTAGTGGTTTTCACAGAGAATGCACTTTTCCTTTCTTCTTGTCTAATTGGCCATTTAAATAAATAAATGATAAATGGGTTGTACTTGTATAGCGCTTTTCTACCTTCAAGGTACTCAAAGCGCTTTGACATTACTTCCACATTTACCCATTCACAAACACATTCACACACTGATGGAGGGAGCTGCCATGCAAGGCGCCAACCAGAACCCATCAGGAGCAAGGGTGAAGTGTCTTGCTCAGGACACAACGGACGTGACTAGGTTGGTACTAGGTGGGATTTGAACCAGGGACCCTGGGGTTGCGCACGGCCACTCTCCCACTGCGCCACGCCGTTTCTTTGTTTTCTGTTTTCCTTGTATTTATTTGTTTTCGTTTTTGTTTTGTAAAACTGTATAAAGAGACACAAAATATGTGTCAAATAAACACTACTAAGTAACAACATGTCCATAAATGTTTGCTGCATAACATGTTTTCACACATACACACACAGCCCATACAATAGCATGTAAACAGTTTTTAAAAAAGTGTGTAAATATTCCTAACACTCAAAGCCACACATGAATAAGATTTACATACGGAATGCTTGTAAACAACACAGGATAATATACATTATATACTGAGGAGGAGAGACACAAACATTGCACCCTTCTTTAGAGGAGTGAGCTAGAGAGCAAAGAAGCTACATGCTAAGTAGCAACAAGCTAAAACATGAGAACAAGCTATCGTCGCACAGTACTATTTTTACATTTACACGCACACTCAACGTCTTCATGTTATTCGTAAAACAGACACAGGACTTACAATGTTTCCAAGGCACTTCGTGGGAAGAAACAACAAACTTGAAGAGCGCTGAAACACGTAAATACGTCTTGTGTGTAAACAAGTGAGCGTCTGACTGTCACGCGCAGACTACCGGAAACTAGAGGAAGGAGCAACTCGCCTTCAAAATAAAGGTCCCTTCTTAATACCAAATAATGTTACATCACAACAGTAGACTTAAATGTACCATAGTTGCAATATAAAATATAACATAAATGTAATATATACATATTTACATACTGGCATTTTATATTATGTTTTTAGATAATATATACAATATATAACACATCACATTTATAATGTATAATATTACAGTATATGTAACAGCTGCAGCAAAAAAAAAAGGGCAGCATAAAATAAAGAGTAGATCCAGCAGAAAATGTACATTATAAACACAGAGAGGTAGCTAACATAGAAGGTGACAGGTACGTAATAGACATCATCTATTGCTGTATGGCGAGTGATTATACAGCTGGATGGAGTGCGGAATGAAGGAGTTCTTGAATCGAACACTGTGGGAACGAAGCTGACGGGAGCCTGTTGGAGTATGAGCACCGCTGTCCCTCAATTGTCTGCTGGAGTGGGTGGGCAGGATTGTCCATGATGGCCAGCAGTTTGTCCAGTGTCCTCCTGTCCCTCACTGACACAAATGACTACAACTGCATGCCAACAGTTTGGCCGGCTTTCCGGATCAGTTTGTCCCTTTTGCTGGTGCTGCTCCCCCAACAAACCACTGCAAAGTACAAGGCACTGGCCACAACAGACTGATAAAAGGTCTCCAACAGCCTGCTGCACACATTAAAAGACCTACGCTTCCTCAGGAAAAAAGAGTCTGCTCATACCCTTCTGTATGCAGCTTTGCAGTTGTCCTTCCAGTCCAGTCTGCTGTTCAAGTGGACTCCCGGGTACTTATAATGCTCCACTTGTGCCACCTCCCGGTCATGGATGTTGATGGGCTCCACAGGGGTCATTTTCTCATATTTTCATATCCTTTCAAAAATGTGTATTTTAACTATCAATGAGCAGTTCACCATGTATTTTGGCTTACAGTTATTGAAAACCCCACATTTTCTGAGATTTTCAAATCAATGTTTTTATAATCTGTAACAGTAAACATCAACATTATATCAAAAGAAGGCTTGAAATATACTATGTTACAAGTTATTAGCCTATGTCATAATATCAATCAATCAATCAATGTTTATTTATATAGCCCCAAATCACAAATGTCTCAAAGGACTGCACAAATCATTACGACCACGACATCCTCGGAAGAACCCACAAAAGGGCAAGGAAAACTCACACCCAGTGGGCAGGGAAAATTCACATCCAGTGGGACGCCAGTGACAATGCTGACTATGAGAAACCTTGGCGAGGACCTCAGATGTGGGCAACCCCCCCCTCTAGGGGACCGAAAGCAATGGATGTCGAGCGGGTCTAACATGATACTGTGAAAGTTCAATCCATAGTGGCTCCAACACAGCCGCGAGAGTTCAGTTCAAAGCGGATCCAAGACAGCAGCGAGAGTCCCGTCCACAGGAAACCATCCCAAGCGGAGGCGGATCAGCAGCGTAGAGATGTCCCCAACCGATACACAGGCGAGCGGTCCATCCTGGGTCCCGACGAGCGGTCCATCCTGGGTCTCGACTCTGGACAGCCAGTACTTCATCCATGGTCATCGGACCGGACCCCCTCCACAAGGGAGGGGGGGACATAGGGGAAAAAGAAAAGAAGCGGCAGATCAACTGGTCTAAAAAGGAGGTCTATTTAAAGGCTAGAGTATACAGATGAGTTTTAAGGTGAGACTTAAGGTAGCATCTCGAACTGTTACCAGGAGGGCATTCCAGACTACTGGAGCCCGAACGGAAAACGCTCTATAGCCCGCAGACTTTTTTTTGGGCTCTAGGTATCACTAATAAGCCGGAGTCTTTTGAACGCACATTTCTTGCCGGGACATATGGTACAATACAATCGGCAAGATAGGATGGAGCTAGACCGTGTAGTATTTTATACGTAAGTAGTAAAACCTTAAAGTCACATCTTAAGTGCACAGGAAGCCAGTGCAGGTGAGCCAGTACAGGCGTAATATGATCAAACTTTCTTGTTCTTGTCAAAAGTCTAGCAGCCGCATTTTGTACCAACTGTAATCTTTTAATGCTAGACATGGGGAGACCCGAAAATAATACGTTACAGTAATCGAGACAAGACGTAACAAAAGCATGGAAAATGATCTCGGCGTCTTTAATGGACAAAATGGAGCGAATTTTAGCAATATTACAGAGATGAAAGAAGGCCACTTTAGTAACGCTTTTAATGTGTGACTCAAAGGAGAGAGTTGGGTCGAAGATAATACCCAGATTTTTTACCGAGTCACCTTGTTTTATTATTTGGTTGTCAAATGTTAAAGTTGTATTATTAAATAGAGGTCGGTGTCTAGCAGGACCGATAATCAGCATTTCCGTTTTTTTGGCGTTAAGTTGCAAAAAATTAGCGGACATCCATTGCTTAATTTCATTAAGACACGCTTCCAACTGACTACAGTCCGGCGTGTTGGTCAGCTTCAGGGGCATGTAGAGTTGGGTGTCATCAGCATAGCAGTGAAAGCTAATACTGTATTTGCGTATGACGTCACCCAGCGGCAGCATCTAGATGCTGAAGAGTACAGGGCCAAGGACCGAACCTTGGGGAACTCCACACGTTATCTTAACATAGTCTGAGGTCATACTGTTATGGGAGACGCACTGCACCCTGTCAATGAGATAAGAGTTAAACCAAGACAGGGCTGAGCCTGACATACCAATTCGTGTTTTGATACGCTCTAATAAAATATTATGATCGACGTTATCAAAAGCAGCGCTAAGATCGAGGAGCAGCAACATAGATGACGCATCAGAATCCATCGTTAGCAATAGATCATTAGTCAATTTTGCGAGGGCTGTCTCAGTAGAGTGATTTGCCCTGAAACCGGATTGAAAGGTTTCACATAGATTGTTAAACGCTAAGTGTTCATTTAGCTGCTCTGCAACAATTTTTTTCGAGGATTTTCGAAATAAAGGGAAGGTGAGACACCGGTCGGTAGTTTACCATGAGGTCAGGATCGAGGTTGGGTCTTTTAAGGAGAGGATGAATAACCGCTTTTTTGAATGCTAGGGGAAGAGTGCCCGAGGAAAGTGATAAGTTTATAATATTTAGCACTGATGGACCTACTAATACAAAAAGCTCCTTGATAAGTTTCCCAGGAAGTGAGTCAAGTAAACATGTTGTTTGTTTTATTCCATTTACACGTTGTAACAATTATTCTAATGTTATTTCATCAAAACGAGAGAAAGTATTTTGGATATTTGCAGTATCCGCCGTATATACAGTCGTATCTGTGTTAATATGACCCAGTTGTGACTGGGACACATTGTCTTTAATCTCCTTTCTAATAAGTTCAATGTTCTTATTAAAGAACTTCATAAAGTCATCTGCCGAATGGGTGGAGCTACTGGAAGGAGTCCCTTGTTGGGTTAGCGATGCTACTGTACTAAACAAAAATTTTGGATCGTTTTTATTAATGCGGATGAGATTTGAGTAATAATTAGTTTTAGCTAAGGTAAGCATGCGTTTATAAGTTATTAAACTATCACTCCATGCTTGATGGTGGACCTCAAGTTTAGTCGTGCGCCATTTGCGTTCCAGCTTTCTACATAATAATTTCTGAGCTCTAGTTTCTTCAGTAAACCATGGCGTACGCCTTTTTGGAGCCTTTTTTAACTTCAGCAGTGCTATACTATCAATAGTTTCGCGCAGGGCGTTGTTAAAGTTGTTAGTGAGGTTATCAATAGAGCCCACATACTTTGGGAATGGTGCCATTAACCAGGGTAATAGGTCAGCAAGAGTCGTCGTTGTGGCAGCATTAATGTTGCGGCTGCTATAGCAGTTATTATTATTATTAGCTTGCCGAACATGAGTCTGAACTTCGAATTTTATAAGGTAATGATCGGACATTACTTTAGTATACGGGAGTATCATAACTTTGGAAACGGTGATACCTCTGACAAGCACTAGGTCTATCGTATTACCGCTGCGATGCGTCGGTTCATTTATTATTTGTGTAAGACCACAGCTATCAATTATAGTCTGGAGCGCCACGCACGGTGGGTCCAATGGGGTATTCATATGGATATTAAAGTCCCCCATTATAATTATATTATCGGCGTGCGTCTCTAGATCAGCAACAAACTCTGAGAATTCACTAATAAATTCCGAATAGGCCCCTGGGGGGCGGTAGATATCAGCCAGGCACAGAGGCAGCGGTGTGGCAGACTTCATAGAAAGCACCTCAAACGATTTATATTTATTATTTAAGTTAGGACTAAAGTTAAAGTTTTTGTTGTATATTAGTGCGACCCCCCTCCCCTTTTAAGGGGACGGGCAAAATGCGCATTCGTATAGTTAGGAGGGGATGCCTCATTTATCGCAAAAAAGTCGTCTGGTTTAAGCCAGGTTTCGCTAAGACCGATGACGTTAAGGTTGTTGTCTCTAATGACCTCATTAACTAATAACGTTTTGGGAGACAAAGATCTGATGTTTAGAAAGCCCATATTATAGGTAGTGGGCTGTTTTAAGGAGTTGTTGATAAAATTATCCGTAGTAGCAATATTAATAATGTTGCGTTTATTATGCGCAGTGTACTTAAAATAATTACGGCCATATCTAGGAATTGATATGACGGGAATTTTCAGATTGTCTACTTGGTGCTGCGATAAACTGAACGCATCATAATTTGCCACCTCAGTAGAACGCATGTCTAACTCTGACGTAGTCGTAGTCATAGCAGAAAAAACATTATGTGAGTTGTGTATTATTCTAAGAAAATTGCTATGTGTACAGGGATCATCCAGCCTGGCGCTGGCTAGTTCTAACTTAACTGACTCCATACCCATGCTAGCAGGCTCTGTAATTGCCTGTGACCGGGCTTGCTCTAGTGCAGTTAATCAAATGTGGCTCAATGCGAAATCTATGTTCCGAGACAAGAGGATGGCACCTTCCTGGTTAGGGTGAAGGCCGTCTCTCCTCAGCAAGCCAGGTTTGCCCCAGAAAGAGGGCCAATTATCAATAAACGTAAATCCCTGTTGTCTACAGAAGCTATCCAGCCACTTGTTAAGAGTGACTAATCTGCTATATCTCTCATCATTGCCTCTCCCAGGCAGGGGGCCAGAGACAATTACTCGATGCCTGGACATCTTTCTAGCGAGATTACGAGCCCTGGCTATGTTTCTCTTTGTAATCTCTGATTGTCTCATCCTAACGTCATTGAAGCCAACGTGTATTACTATATTCGCATAACTAGTGGTGCGGTTAGCCTGTCGTACGTGCTTACTAGGCCTGTTGCGAGTTAGCTCCCTAAGATTAGCTTCAATGTCAGGTGCTCTGCCCCCGGGAATACACTTAATTGTGGCGTGTTTGCTAAGCTTTATGTTTCGGGTGATGGAGTCCCCTATGACTAAAGTGTGGTGCCCGGTAGACTGGGGTGTAGGACTAGCTAAAGGGCTAAATCTGTTATGCGTCTCAACCGGTACACCGTAGCTTGTAGGCCGCTTAGGGCTGCTACAAGCTGGGCTAGTTCGCTCACTACAGCTAACGCTAGCAGATGTGTCCGCAACATCTAAAGTTACGAAATTACACTGCTCTAACTGGCGGACACGGCTCTCTAGCAAAGCCAACCTATTCATGAGTAAAGTGCACGAAGCGCGGGAAGCCATACTCACAGAAACTTTCCGTCGCCGAGTGGAGTGCCAGCTGTCTTCAGGAAGTGGTGGTCACGGTGGCGGGGGAGTAGCTTCCTTCAGACCGGCGCTGCCTTTCTCCGCTAGCCTCGTTAGCTTAGCAGCTAGCTAGCTGAGGGCGGAGTGGTGAGACAGAGATCGGGTGATTTGCAAGTTAAATTGAACTATTAACTATGTTCGAGAAGTTGTAAATAAAGCTGCAAAACTGTTAAAAGCACACAGATAGAACGATACTTAGCTTTTTTGCAACAAGAGCAGTCAGCGAGCAGTCATTCACGTTGACCCGGAACCGGAAGTAGTAGTACTTCCACTTTGTAAATTTAAAGAAACTTTATATTTATATAAATATATTCATCCATCCATTTTCTACCATTTGCCCCTTTTTGGGGTCGCGGGGGTGCTGGAGCCTATCTCAGCTGCATTCGGGCAGTAGGCGGGTACACCCTGGACAAGTCGCCACCTCATCGCAGGGCAAACACTGATAGACAGACAACATTCACACTCACAATCACACACTAGGGACCATTTAGCATATGTTGTATGCTAATGCATTGATTCTTTAAAGTTTTGAAATTGTTATGAAATGTTACATTCTTGCGTAATTTCCACGTTTAATTTTAAATTTGTACAAAATTTGTTATTTTGTATATTTTCAAATGTTGTTTTTTTATGTGCATTAGACTTTTCAACATATAATACAAAATTTTAAAAAAGATAGTTTTGAACATGGTGGGGCCTGGTCTTCATCGCAATCAGGGAACAACCCACTCATTTTGTCATAAAAGTTACTTTGGAGTGAAATTCACCTAATGTGTACACCAAAGCATATCCAATATATAAATAATTGTTCATACTTCATGTCAAATTGTATATTCAGCATCTGAATTAAACAATGTTTGTGTTGCCATAGGTGCTGTACGCAAATGTCTCATAGCAAAGCAAGTGATGGACAGGGACATAAACATGTCATCAGATGGTTCAATTTGGTTGTGGTGGTGGTCGTTTGGACCAAGACTTGCAGGTAACTCTAAATCTAACTAATATTTTCATCATCAAACTTCAACTTGTAACATGGTTAATGTTTGTCACTGATTTATATTGCATTGAACATTGCATGATGTCATCAATTTGAGTTTTCTGGTATTTCAACAAAATACCTACTTCTGAGTGTTTTTTCTTGGTCTTTACTAATTTTCCCTAGGTCTGCAGACTTGTTTCAGATCTGCTAAATGAGTCCGACGTGCAAAAAGACACTGACCCAGATGGATAAAACGAATCCGCACCAGATTTTTATGCAAATCCGGCCCAAATATGGTCCAGTTATATTTTGCTATCTAGGAAAGACTCTTACCTAGTTTGAGATTGCATCCTTCCTTTCAGATGTCCGACATCATGTCTCTGCTTAAATGCTCACTGAAGAGAGTGTCTTGGCTGAATGAGCTGGTATCTGACACCTCGGTCTCCTTAGATGCATCCTCTCTCATCCATGCGGACTGGACATTGGCCGAGAGTTAGTGGGTGGCCGAGGTTGGGGTCGGCACTCTTGGTTTCTTTGTTGTCCTCTCTCTGGCCATGTCCCCCCCACCCCAGTAGAAGATGGCGTGGAACATCACAGATGCCACCAGAGTGTATATGTTGGGTTTTTGTTATTGTTGTTGTTGTTTTACTTTTGTAGCTGTATGTAGAAATCTTTGGTTACATCAGCTCTGCTCTTTTAATGTTTTGAATGTCCTTTGTGTTCATTGATGTTTGATGTTTCCCTCTTACACACATACTTATGTGTGCTATGGCTATGAGTTTTTTCCCCCTTGGCCTCAGCCTGGACCACCTCTCTAGGGCCCCAGCGTTTACCTGTTTCTCACCTTTTTTGTAGGGGGCGCCAAAAGTTGGCAGACCTGTCAGCAATCCGGTTCTGTCTCCCTGTAATGTTTGTCTGATCTTGTATGGGATTCTGAAAATCCTAATTTCCCCTCGAGGATTATTAATGTATTTTTGATTCTGATTGGGATTCTGGTATTAGAGATGTACTGCTATAAAATCAACGTCCAATTTGCAAAATGAGCAAAATACCGTTTTTTTCGGATCATAAATTGCTCCGGAGTATACGTCGCACCAGCCAGAAATGCATAATAAAGAAGGAAAAAAACATATATACGTTGCACTGGAGTATAAGTCGCATTTTTGGTAGAAATTTATTTGATAAAATCCAACACCAAGAATAGACATTTGAAAGGCAATTGAAAATAAATAAAGAATAGTGAACAAAAGGCTGAATAAGTGTACGTTATATGACGCGTAAATAACCAACATAGAACGTGCCTGGTATGTTAACGTAACATAAGAGTCATTCAAATAACTATAACATATAGAACATGCTATACATTTACCAAACAATCTGTCACTCCTAATCAATAAACCTAATGAAATCTTCTTCTTTGGAGGTGGGAGGAAGCCGGAGTGCCCGGAGGGAGCCCACGCATTCACGGGGAGAACATGCAAACGCCACACAGAAAGATCCCGAGCCTAGATTTGAACCCAGGACTGTAGGACCTTCAAAGACATCCACCTGGGGATAAGTTGATTGGGGACACTAAATTGGCCCTAGTGTGTGAATGTGAGTGTGAATGTTGTCTGTCTATCTGTGTTGGCCCTGCGATGAGGTGGCGACTTGTCCAGGGTGTACCCCTGCTTCCGCCCGATCGTAGCTGAGATAGGCGCCAGCGCCCCCCAAGACGCCAAAAGGGAATAAGCGGTAGAAAATGGATGGATGGATGGATGGAAATCTTCTTCTTTGTCACTTCTAAACAACTCTGCCAACTCCAAAGGTATGCGCCACTTCCTCTTGTCGTTTTCTGCTGCATATTTCACTACGTCCAGCTTGTAATCTGCAGTACATGATTTCCTTTTCGGTCCAATTTTTGTTCAGCCCTTCTCACCTTTTATAAGTTACCGCCAACGATGAAATGATCCATTTTAATAGCTATGGCAGTAGCATATAGCATATAGTAGTTAGCATTCCATGACCCACAATGCACTTCTGCCATGACCCTCTCCCGCCGAATTCTTATTGGTTGACGTATATGTGACGATGGCTGACGTGTGTGTGACGATTGCTGACATTTTCTTCGTCTCTTCCGCGAATGAGATAAATAATATTATTTGATATATTACTGTAATGTGTTAATAATTTCACACATAAGTCGCTCCGGAGTTAGTGGCCGAGAGTTAGTGGGTGGAGTAAGAATAAGAGGAAATATTCTCATACTTTACATGTTATCACTGGCAATGTTTTTGCGAGTGGCAATGTGCACCTACTTCTGCCCGGAAAAACATGAGTGATGACGTCACAACTATTGTCAACAAATATAATTGTCCGCAAGAAATTTTGTTGTTGACATTTGTCGACAAATTTGACTAATCGCTGCAGCCCTAGTCACCAGTATGTTAGATTTGTTATTTGGGTGGTCGATTCCATTAATAGATAAAAGTTTGGCCATAAGATAACCGTAAAATAGGACAATTTTGGTTAATATTTTCGTACCTGCACAAAATAAACATGAAATATAGTATGTGAAACTGAAGAAGACAAGACATACGAATTGGTATAAGGAACATAACTTCTAATTTATCGAGTGTTTTGGCGTGGGAAAGATAAACGAGGCGGCCAGAAGAATGACCTGGTCACTGATCCAAAGAACTTGATAAATTCAATCGCCATTCTCTCGTTAAGAAAAAAACAAAGAAATGGAGGGGCAAGGGCCTCTCGTGGGAGTAGAAGGAGGAAGCTATTTATTCTTCCAGGAGAGAAGACAACGAGTGTGATGAACTGTGGATTCAGTCTCTCAGCTATTTCTGTGAGAAAAGCCACAGCAGTAGAACAAGTCTCAAGGGAAGCGGATGTGGGTTCAACCTTTATGTGACACTGAATGGACCCCAATTTAAGACACAAAAGACCACCAGGAAGTGGATCCTCTCACTGATAATGACCCTTTTACATTTCCATTCAAGCTTCCACGCCCCTATGACCAGCATGCATTTTAAATGTTTGACTCTTAATTAAAACGGAATGTGTTTCTTTGTACAGTCATAGTTTCATGATACTATGGCCATTATTATTTTCTTAATGGACGACCATGAAAAGGAAGAGTACGTTACTAACCCAAATTACCCTTTACGTCAAGTCAACATCACTTTGAACACCTATAAGAGAGTAGATCTATGCATACATGAAAAAAATAGTAGTTTTGAGTTACCTTACGCCAGTGATTTTCAACCTTATTTGAGCCACGGCACACTTTTTACATTTACAAAATCCTGCGGCACAGCACCAACAAAAACGTTTCGAAATGTATTTATACTCACCTCGTGTGAAACCTGTGCCTGTTTCGATGAATACAAAATGGATATCCTGGCAGGAATGGTAGAAAGACACACACGAAGCTCTTCCTCAACAGCTCTCAGTCTCTCTCTGTTTTTAGTTTTTATCGAAGTCAAGCTTGAGAAGCTCAGCTCACATAGATATCTGGTTGAAAATGGGAGCAATGTCAAAATGGCTTTGTTGGCCATAATGGGGAACTCCTTGGCAACAGATAACCAAAAACTGTCCAAAGAAAGGTCAGCAAAGTTTAGCTTTAAACCACCATCTTGTTTCAGTTCAATGAATTCCTCTTGCTCCTTTAAAGTCATGTCCTTTCCAGCAATGGATGCTTTGCTGTATGGGTCCTCAACCCAGTCAAGGCATTCTGTGAAGGCTGAAGAGAAATAAAATAACTTCTCCTCAAGAGTTTTCAAATGTGTGCCAATCACTTGCTAAAGTTAATGCCAGGTCAGGTGTTATGTACGTACGTAGTTACGTCATTAAGTCTGAGAAGCCGTAAAAGGGTGGGATGTCCCCTTGGCCATCAGACACATGAACAATAACAAGATCTAATATCTCAGTTACAGCTCATGTTATTCTATTCTGTGTTGTACGTGTTATGTTGCACCATTGCGCCTTGTAAAATTCCTAGTTTGTGAACCCATTCTCAAACATTGGCAATAAAACTCTTCTGATTCGGATTCGGATTCTGATACCATATAAAATACATTGGAAAGTTAGCACCCTCTAGACATCTGTGTATATGTTGCAAACAGCTCTTTTAAAGTTAAAGTTAAAGTACCAATGATTGTGTTACACACACTAGGTGTGGTGAAATTTGTCCTCTGCATTTGACTCATCCCCTTGTTTCAAAGCTCGTCCTCCTGGGAGGGGAGGGGAGCAGTGGGCAGCAGGGGTGGATGCGCCTGGGAATTATTTTTGGTGAATTCCAACAGTAACTGATACTGAGTGCCAAGATGATCCTTCGATGTCGGCTCTTCCAATCATTGTGGAGCAGAATTCACCAAGCGTTGGATTGTTCACCCACAAATAGGGAACGTGAGCTGGTTTTAGACCGTTGTGAGACAGGTTAATTATACCCTAGCATAAACCGTCAAATAATATGAAAACAATGTAGTATTCACAAATATTATTATCCAGGCTTAAGTCAGGCAGATTACAACAATTAATAACAATCAAATATACTGCAAAAGAAGGGACTGATCAGAACTGATGAAAAATACATAAAAGCATTTTCAGTGCTCAAATTAATGCATTCTAACAAAAATAATAATAGATAATAATAATAAATGTTTCTTAAATAAATTGCGGATAACATGTAAGGGCAAATGAAAATACAGCTTCACCAGACTTTAGTTTTAAACTTCTTCTGTTTGTTTGATATGGTTATTACAGCCACAAATAATGGAAAAGTGTATTACAACTGAATACTGCTACGGCTCATAAGGACCACAGCTAAGAAACAGATATGTTTTGGTTGGGCGCTTGCAAATCAACAATGGGTCCTGATCCTATGGTTAAGGAACACTGTCTTAAAAGACGTTTCACCTCTCATCCAAGTGGGCTTAATCATTTTGTGCCCATAGTCTTAGATTTGTCAGATTTAGTCTTGCAACTGCTGCCAAAACCCCAGCTATTTATTCTTCAGCACAAGGCATTCCTGGGCAAGGATGGTTCAGCCCTATTGTAGTGACAAAAAACTGTTGAGACGCAAAGACCAAGACAAACCAAACCGTCCAGTTGTGATCGATTGATTGCCGTGAGAACACAATGACCTGATCGAATGAGAACATTCATAGACATTAAAATGGTTATGTTATGTTCTGCTATGCTATGCTAAGTAATGTTATGTTACATTCCACTTTGTTATACTTTGTTACATTATGTTATATTACCCTCTGCTATGCTATGCTATGTTACATGTTACGTTAAACTCTGCTATGCAATGCTATGCTGAGCTACGTTATGCTATACCATGCTATGTTACGTACACTCTGCTACGTTATTCTATACTAATTAAAAACAAATCCCTTGACTTAAAAACATTCTAGGAGCAAACTTTCCACATTATAAAACATTCAGTATGTGTCCATGCACTCAATTAGACTGATTTCTCAAATAGTTAGTCTCTAAATAAGCATCCAGCAACCCATGGAAACACCTTAATCCGATCGTGTTCGATATTTGAAGATTCGGACTAACACGCCTGAATTATGCGATTGAAAACCATATCCTTCAGTCTTAGTGCGTTGGATATAACCCGGAAGCAGATACCGTTCAATAAACTCATATGCAACAAATTTAATGAAAAGGAGATAACAGAATATTTGGAAGTGCATCGATGGGAGAAAAAAAGAAACAGAGATTTATTTAAGAAGGAACTATGACAGAATGACAGCTTAATTCGAACTCCTGAACGAAATACGAATGAGATGAAAGAGAATGAAACAGGTATACAATAGGGAAATAATTAAGTTTGCACAATCCTCTTTTATATATTGTATATGTATAGGGGTGGGACATAATAAGTTTACTTCTTCCCACTCCATTTTGAGCCAATCTTGACATCTACCAATCTTGCCAATCAACCTATCCCCAGGTGCATGTCTTTGGAGGTTGGAGGAAGCAGGAGTACCCGGAGGCAACCCACGCATTCACGGGGAGAACATGCAAACTCCACACAGAAAGATCCCGAGCCCGGGATTGAACCCAGGACTACTCAGGACCTTCGTATTGTAAGGCAGACGCACTAACCCCTCTTCCACCATGCTGCCCATTTTGCAATGCAGTGTGCTGTAAATAAGTATGCTGAAAAAAATGAAAAACACCACTCTATGTAAGTAATGATGCCGTGGCCAAAGTTGGAATTTGCCACAAAACACATTTTAATATACCCAGTTCTTACACTGACATCTGGCGGCCACAGTGGATAGTGCATGGCCCAAATACGTCACGTTTCAAATGTCAGGTAAACAGCAACAAATAGGGTTATATGAATCGCCTTCCAACTGTATATTTTGTTAAAGTAACTGTATGTTCCACTTCTAAGAAAAAACAGCCATCTCTCTTTTCCCCTTACTGAAGAAGGACAGAAAGGCCCTCCAACCCTTTTTTGAATTTCTGTTATGGTGTAAATCACAAACATGCCATGAGTGGATCCTCTGAGACTTCAGTTGACCTTGGCTGTCCCTCACCGTGTGACCAACCGGCGTCCTTCGAGCATGCATGGCCAAGGACCCACTTTCCTGAGAAATGGGCATATCTTTCTGTACTCCAGCTCCTCCAACCCCCGCCCCCCCCCCAGCCCCTCTAGGCATTGACATTTAATCAGACCCAATTCCCATTGTGCCTATTAACATATCAGGCTGATGGTGGTTGCTGTAAAAAGCTCGGGTACAGAACATTACCATAATTCTCTGCCCATGTGTGGGATCTCTTTCACTCGCCTCCGCCTACATCTAAAAAAATAAAAAAATGCTGAGCTGGCTTCCAGATGCGTCTTCCACTCTTGCCTCCTGACACATGCACTCTTATGCTTTTTTTGTGTTCATTATTTAACAGGATGTGTGTGTATTTGCAAACATAGAGGTAGCATTCTTGCTTTGGATATAATTTAAAGCTGTCAAACAATATATATTTTTCAAAAATCAGACTAATCACAGGGTTGCTGGGAATTTATTTTTAACGTATTCTATTCTAATCGTTTCATTGTGCACCAGCGGAGACTCGAGAAAGAAACGTTTTGGGGATTTTGAGTCATTCATTCGCTGCAGATGGGTTAAAATGATATTCGGCTTAATAAAGACAAAGATTAATTTGCATACACATGTTTATTTTAGGGCAGCACGGTGGAAGAGGGGTTAGTGCGTCTGCCTTACAATACGAAGGTCCCGAGTAGTCCTGGGTTCAATCCCGGGCTCGGGATCTTTCTGTGTGGAGTTTGCATGTTCTCCCCGTGAATGCGTGGGTTCCCTCGTGGTACTCCGGCTTCCTCCCACCTCCAAAGACATGCACCTGGGGATACGTTGATTGGCAACACTAAATGGTCCCTATTGTGTGAATGTGAGTGTGAATGTTGTCTGTCTATCTGTATTGGCCCTGCGATGAGGTGGCGACTTGTTCAGGGTGTACACCTCCTTCCGCCCGATTGTAGCTGAGATAGGCACCAGCGCCCCCCGCCACCCCAAAGGGAATAAGCGAAAGAAAATGGATGGATGGATGTTTATTTTAAAGCATAAACTATTTACTTTTGGCCTAAATTAATCATTTGTATGCTTAAAAATGGCTAAAAGAACTACAAATATCCATACTACCCTAGTATTGGCCACTAGATGAGACCAAACTAATCAGAGCACACTGTTCAGTATCGTGGCCACTGATTGACTCAGCGCCTGCCAGCATTACTACATGGCAGTCATTCTCAAACTGTGGTAGTGGTACACAGCCTCCATGTAGTGGTACACCAACTTCATTAACCTACAGTGTTTATATTTCCCATTGAAACTACTGTGTGTACAGTGGCCAAAAATATTAAATATACCAGAAAAAAACCAACCTTGTTTTTAATGAAAACTTTTGCCTACAATGCTACTGTATCTTAGTGGTCATTATAGTGGTACTTGGAGAGCCAAGTTTTTTCTAAGCTGGCACTTTTTCTGAGGCAAAAAATGTTTGAGGACCACTGCTCTATGCTATCATAAGAGAGTAAAGGAGACTATGTGCATGGTATTGCATGTCTAGAACACACTCAAAGTGTTAAAATCGTATTGAGAAAGTCGTAAACAGTTTTTTTTTATTTCCTGTACCTATGAAAATATTTGATTTACACTAGGGCTGTCAATGTTAACTCGATAACGCGTTAAATATAAATTTAAATACGGCAAAAAAAAAAAATTAACAGGTGATTAACGCACACATGTCCATTTTGACCCTTGGGGAGTGCCGTAGCAGGGGGAAGTTGCCTGTAGTTCACTTGTTGTTATGAGCCACAAGCGAGGAGAAACAGACAAAGTAAAGTCTACCTTATGGACATATCAGGTTTAAAGTATCGGCAAGTTGTTCTCCCGACAAGAAAGAACTATTTCGCTGTGAGAAGAGGCGACATACCTGTCGCAAGCGCTAGCTATGCGCGTTTTTCAGGTGGGTGGTGCGTCACTTCCGAGGTCAGATTAGGGTTAAGGTGCAGTGATAACAAAACATTTAGATTGTAACTCTGACTGATTTAGTCAGTAAGCTGACATAAAAGCTCAACAAAAATTAAAGACAGTCGGCAGGAAGTTAAAATACTTTTTTAATTGCAAACAGTGGATACAACACCAAAACGTATCAAGAGACTTTTTCAAACCAGTCACTCAGTTTTCCAGCTTCAAAATAAAAGCTCTACGCTATACATCCGGCTTAACTGCATTTACAAAATGAAAGTGTCACTTTGATCATGCTTTGCACTTGGAGTGGGCACTGGATCCGGTACTTTTTTGGCACCGGCCAAAACCAGCTGGTAGTACCAAGCACCAATTCACCTGTGTTGTGCGTGACGTCACGTCTGTTGAATTCTCACTTGTGAGAGGCAAGTACTTGCTAGCATTTGAAAGGAAAACAGGCGATTTCAAAGCAGAGATGCTAACCTTGCAACCTATCAACGTTTCATGACAACAACCCAACCATGCCAAATAGAAAAGGTTCTAAATATTGGATGGTCTTTTCCTAATGCGATGCTGATGCGGTTTAAGCTTGCTGCTTTTGTGACGCCAAAATCAAGGCAAGTGGCGGGAATACTCCCAAAGCACCTGGTTAAACACGGGATTTTTCTCATGGTTGAAGCGTGCAGCCAAGTTAGATGTACTGCTGCAACTCCTGCATTTGGCACCTTTAGAGACTCAGCTGCAGCCAACAACACGGGGGAAGAAATGGCATCTTAACATCTGCACTATCTTCCTCAAAGTGGAGTCTCGTGAGACGATATTTTACGAGAATTACGACTCATGACACAAAACACATTTGTAGTTTAATGCTTTTGAAAAGAAAAAAATCTGGCTGGCTGAAATATAATATAAATTTTTATGAATATTTTCTGGTTTAGTCCTCAATTACAACACGATTAGCAGGCTGAACATTACATTTTATTAATTAATACGGAAGGTTAAAACACTGCCTTGCAGCAATATGAAGACCATTAACTTGTTCAACATGTAATGTATAGAATATCAGAAGCAGTTATTCAGATAGATATATATCAGATTACAAATGGGATAGGCTCCAGTCCCCTGTAACCCCAAAAGGGAAAAGCCATAGAAAATGGATGGGTGGATATTACAGAAACATCTTTGCCAATGAAAGCGTGATCTTAACAACCAACATTTTGTGGTATTTATGTGTGAAACTGTTATCTAAACATAGAAGTGTAGCTCCTCCTCTGAATGCAAGTGCTCCTGAAGCAGGAATACAAATTATGCATTTTGACAAAATACAAAATCTGGCAAGACCCCAACACACAGTTGGTATTTTGTCCTTTTTATGTTGAGCTGTTTAAAAAAGCATAATGTTTAAACCACATTTATTTAAGGAAAAATTATTTGTCCATTCATGGTCTTATTATTTGTCCAGGGTACACGTATTAATGATGAAAAATGATATATATATGATATATATATATATATATATATATATATATATATATATATCATATATATATATATATATCTGTGATTAATCGTGATTCATTTTGAGTTAACTATGAACACAGCGATTAATCGCAATTAAATATTTTAATCCTTTGACAGCCCTAATTTACACATAATTAATTTAAACAAGGTCAGGCCCAGAAACAATTAGAAGCAATAAACCAGAGTTCACTGTCCATATATTTAGGATGCACCATATCAGTAATCATAGCAAATGCAAATTCATGTGCATGGCAGATAGGCTCCAGCGACCCCCCGCGACCTCAAAAGGGACATGCGGTACAAAATGGATGGATGGATGGGCAGGTGGACATTGATACTAGCTGGGTAAGCTCATGTCCAACCCCTAACTGCTCCTGATGGGTCGTGCTCAGCGCCTTGCATGGCAGCTTCCGCCATCAGTATTCCACAATTTTGTTGTTCTTAATGTGCAATGACCATAAAAATGCTATAAAATAATAATGCA
This sequence comes from Nerophis ophidion, assembly GCF_033978795.1. NCBI lineage: Eukaryota > Metazoa > Chordata > Actinopteri > Syngnathiformes > Syngnathidae > Nerophis > Nerophis ophidion. The sequence continues at coordinate 34,938,336 of NC_084625.1, read as the reverse complement.
ATGATAGGACAATATATGGGCACGAATATGCCAAATATTCATGAAAGGTAAACAAAGATTATGTTGTCACGCACAGACATAAGCCTGCTTTGTTCATGACTTAGATGAAGGTCTGTCTGCTCTTGAGTGAGTCTCACACATCTGACCTTGTTGGCACTCATTCATGTATGTCAGGACCATATGTTGCAGTGTGTGTGCGTGCGTGTGTGTGTGTGTGTGTGTGTGTGTGTGTGTGTGTGTGTGTGTGTGTGTGTGTGTGTGTGTGTGTGTGTGTGTGCTTGCGTGCGTGTGTGTCTGCATACTCATCTACAGTACCTGGCCAGATGAACACGTGGGATATTGCTATGCTATAGAAATAAAAAAAAAATGTAGCTTTTACTGAACAAAAAAGCTCAGTGGCCAATGTATTACTGTAAAATTAAAAAAAATACTGTAAATTGAAAAATTGTACCGCTGTTATTTTTAAGGGAAAATCTGGGGACTGAGCTGCAAGTCATCTACCGCAAAATCTATGGTAGTGGTGACTGAGCTTCCATTGTATTTTATCCATAAAATGTAAGGCCATTGTTTTTTTTCTGCGTATTCCTGTAAACAAAATACTGGTACCACTGTTGTTGTCTTTTAATAAAATACTGGTCACTGAGGTATTTATTTTACTGTGAAATCTACATTGTTTTTTACAGTCCGTTTCTGTAAATGGAAAAACAGTAGCACTTTTATTTTTACGGCCTTTTTTTAACCATAAAATCTGCGGTTATTGCTATTATTGTGAATTACTTTTGTTGTAGTGTATAGAAAAATTGTCAAATACCGTAACTAATACAGTCTATTTGAAAAAAAAACAAACTTTAAAGATATTTTTAAATCCACAATACACACTATGTGATTGTTGAAGCTCCTTTTGCTGACAGCATGAATTATTTTCGTGTCGAAGAGGGGTCTTAAACTCAATTTCCCTGGTGGCCACTGGAGGTAGAGTCAGGGTGATGCTGGGCTTCACCAAATATTCACCTCTGGTTTCTACTTCGACCAGCAGCTAGGGTGACCCAGAGGAATGATAGGCCTTAATGTTTATAAAATTAAAATTGAACGTTATATTTTCACACTGTTGAATTCTACAGGAGAAGGTTAGAGATATTTTTGTTTGCTTTTTGCGGTGCCCAATGTTAAAGTTAAAGTACCAATGATTGTCACACACACACTAGATGTGGCGAAATTATTCTCTGCATTTGACCTTGATCATCCCCTGGTAGGTGAGGAGAGCAGTGAGCAGCAGCGGTGGCCGCGCCCGGGAATCATTTTTGGTGATTTAACCCCCAATTCCAACCCTTGATGGTGAGTGTAAACAGGGAGGTAGTGGGTCCCATTTTTATCGTCTTTGGTATTACTCGGCCGGGGTTTGAACTCACAACCTACCGATCTCAGCGCGGACACTCTAACCACAATGTGTGTTTGTTTCACTATAATTTTTGTGTTTTGACCGTTTAAGATTGCTATAATATATTGAACTATTAGCCGCCCAGGGTGGGCAGGCCGCAATTACACTTAAACCAGGGTGTTCATCGAGGGGTATCGCATATGCATAAGGATTCGCGTAATGATATTGTTACACAAAAGCCTATGCTTTTGATTACTATATATTTTTTTATGTTTACTGTAGGGAAAATATCTGTATATTCAGTCGCCAGAATGTTATTGTAAATTCCAAAGTAGTTTTTTTTCCAGCTTAATAATGTAAACAAAACCATTTTTATGGTGGTGGTACGCCAGGGTTGTTGTTTTTTGTTGTTGTTGTTTACTATAAAATGTTAATGTAGTCGTAAATTACATTTTCCTTTTTACAGTGTATAATTTGGTGGATGACGTGCTTTGAAATCATAAGTAAAGCAAGTATTTTAACATTTGTTGTCATTTTAACAATTAAAAATGTAAATGTATGACAAGATATAGTCGTTTCTGTCAAATAAGAGATATATTGTAAAGTATTATATTGTAGCTTAGTGAATTGTGAAGTGAATTATATTTATATAGCGCTTTTCTCAAGTGACTCAAAGCGCTTTACATAAAGACACCCAATATCTAAGTTACATTTAAACCAGTGTGGGTGGCACTGGGAGCAGGTGGGTAAAGTGTCTTGCCCAAGGACACTACGGCAGTAACTAGGATGGCACAAGCGGGACTCGTACCTGCAACCCTCAAGTTGCTAGCACGGCCACTCTACCAACCGAGCTATGCCGCTAGGCTTTTGTGAACCATATAAAATGATGTGGCATGTCAGATATGGCCACTGGGCCTTGAGTTCGACACCTGTGCGCTAAATTATAAAGGTAAGTAGAGGGCCACGAAATATGGGCCTGTGGGCTTCAAATGGCCCTCAGGCCGCAAGTTTGAGACCCCCGATGTAGAAATGTATCACAATGTACCCTTCATTTTTCATGGTGACTCTAAGAAACGTTCTATATCCAGTACTGTATATAGGTGGGATTTTTGCCAAAGACAATGGTGTGAAAATAAAGAACGCAATAATAACAGTGTCAAAATTGTTTTTCTAGAGAGAGGATGAGGAACAAAAAAAGGATTATGAAGACTTAACAGCCATGACAAGTCTGAAATTTGAGGACACTTCCAGAGAGATTTGCAGACTATCATAGACAGGCTGTTTGTTGGACGGGTGGCAGCTTGCTGCTCGGTGTGCCCTTGTGAATATGACACACACAAAAGAAGACGTTGCATTTTACCCTGGGACTCCTGACAGAATATTGCTTTTGAAAAGGGATTCAAAGTGACAAAAGCACATTTTTTGAATGAAAAGCACTCGTAAATAAATGAGGATTCGTGAGCAAAAAGGACAGCTTTCATAAAGGGAAAATGTGTTGCAGCATTAATCATTGACTCTTTCTTAGTGCAGTATTTGAGATAGTTAACAAAGGATGATCCAAGCCTTCTTATCTTACTCCATTATATGAGCCATTTATCTTCTTTTCATTTTAATCTATGTAAGTAATGGCAGTCTGTCAAATCAATATACAGTAGCTCAGCCATCTGCTGTCTAATGCCAAGAAAATTTCCTGATCATAATTCACAAAATGAGCCCCTCACTCTGTCTATTGCTATGGACAAAGTCAAATTTGTCTTCCCTGCATTTATTTTAAGTGCTTTTTGATTGCCGGTCCGCAGCATTGTACATATATAAGCGGCACATGGAGGTTTTTTACAGTCTTGGCTCTTGCAGAATTTATGTGATCATTTAATAGGGCGCTGGACTATCTGGTTTTATTCATGGGCAAATCAAACAACATCAGTTCAAGGCGACCTAATAATAAAAAAACACAGCGCTCACGCACACACCCGCACACACACACACACACACACTCACACACACACACACACACACACACACGCACGCACACACACGCACGCACGCACACACACACACACACACACACACACACACACGCACACGCACACACACACACACACACAGAGGCAATCTAAAATTGTATTTCCCCATTAGCGGCCTGTGTGGCAAAAAATATGGAAATCATATTCATACTCAGACGAGCAATAACCGAGAGGCAAGGTACAAAGCGTGTTACAAATTAGTCGCAACTCTAAGCTCTGTTGTACATTTGCATTTTCGCTTTAAACTCCGGCGTTTGGAATGTGACTTTAGACTTGAAAGGTTGCATCATAAGTTGTCTAAATAAAATTATCCTTTAAGACTATCAGTGGTTGAGCGCATTTGATCCTGTTTTTTTTGTTGTTTTTTTTGGAATGAAAAGGTGTTTAAAAACAGAAATATACCATAACGAGCATCTTTATCTTTATCTTATTTTACAGCCAGCACGGCAAGTAAAATGAACGCTAGCTAGTGTGGGTATGTTGTGCAAAACTCACCTCCCGACACCATTAGAGCTTTGAATCGGTAAAATATTGTTTTTGAATCGAGAATCGAATCGAAAAAATCGATATACTATCGAATCGTGACCCCAAGAATTGAATTTGAATCGAATCGTGGGACACCCAAAGATTCGCAGCCCCTATATATATATATATATATATATATATATATATATATATATCTATATCTATGTAGATATATATATATATCTACATATATATATGTATATATACATATATATATAGATGTATATATATATATATGTATATATACATATATATATAGATGTATATATATATATATATATAGATATAGATCTATGTCTATGTATATATATATATATAGATGTATATATACATATAGATCTATATCTATGTATATATAGATATATACATACATATATATATATATATATATATATATATATATATATATATATATATATATGTATATATACAATATATATATATATATATTAGGGGTGGGCAAATTAATGCGTTAATTATGAGTTAACTCATCAATCTATTAAAGCTGACAATTATTTTATCGCACATTTGCGTAAGTTTTTTACATGCTTTTATTTTGTTAACGCCTTTTCTTAACAAGATGGCGTTGCCCGGCGTGGAGGGGCTCTTGGTAAAGATGGAACATTTGGCAAAAATACCGGACAATTCTGCAAATTTCATGGCTGGCTTACAGCGTGGTCACTCCGGGATCACTTACGACCGCCAGACAATTCTGGATGTGGATAGATTGGGCCGTTTTGGACTGAATGAGGCGTGCTTGCTAGACCGACTAGCTAGCATGGGAATACTTTGCCGGCTACATCCAGCGGCCTGTGAAGCAGCGGAGTATATGTGTTGTCTGTCTATTTATCAATAATGCAGAGTGTTGGCTGAGTTCTTAACGTTTGCTTTCAGAGCGTGCATATCACAACATACAAGATGCCGTCATGGCGACACAACCTATACCGGGGCTACCGCGCATGCTCATCTCTCCTGTTGCATGCTGGGTAGGGTAGTTAATTTATTCCCTGGCTCATAACATCACAATATAGTACCATGTATATGCGTCATATCAATTCCTAGATATGGTCGTAATTATTTTAAGTGCACTACGCAGAATAAACACAACATTATTAATATTGCTACTACGGATAATTTGATCAAAAATTCCCTAAAACAGCCCACTACCTATAATATAGTTTTTTTAAACATAAGATCCCTGATAAAAAAAATGTTTCTGCTGTTACCTCAGAAATTGCCTGTTCGGATGTTATGATTGTGGCTCAGAGATTTGTATGTAGATTATATTTATTTTCCATGATAACTTAAATACCCTGGCAGTGGCAATAAGCTTAAATGTTTGTATTTACATTTTTTGAGTTGATTTTCATAAAATATGCTATTTAACTGCTACTGTTTAACAAGGACTGATTTAAATTGTGTTTGCACAACAAATGTTTTGGCGCTTTTGTTCATGTGGGAGAATATTCCAATAAAGGTGCACTACACACTACTTTTGAATTCATTATTGGGCTTTGCGTATACAATGCAGTTAATCACGATTAATCAGAGAAATAGTGCGATTAACTTTGATTAAAAATTTTAATCGTTGCCCAGCCCTAATATATATATATATATGTATATATATATCCATCCATCATCCATGTATATGGATGGATAGAAGGATGGTTGGCATCTCAGGCTACTGCATCTGTGGTTTCTGTCGTTGGCTGGCCTGGCAATGTGGGCCTCATTCTCTATGTTTTTGTCTGATTAGAACTGTGATCAAAAATGTAATCATTCAATGATCTTGGAAATTTGAGGTATCTGTATCGACTATGGTATGACCAATAGTGCCTCTGTAACTATTTGATATTGGATCGATACGCATATTTGTAGTATTGCCCAAAGATAAAGTATATTTGTCGCCACTTAGGCAAGAAATATTAATTTGAGAGTAGCTAAAAACAGTGTGAAGTAGCTAAAACACTAGCTTACTAGGAAGGACTTTTCAATGCATTTAGGAAGCGTTCATTCTCTTGTCACTGTCAACGTTGCCGGGCATCAACATGCATTATAACGATATATATCAATAGTATTAAAAGCTCTATCATCGGACAAATTTATATAATTTATATTGCATATTACCTATATTGCCCATCCAAGTTTTAAAGCACCAGCACTAGCGCTTCAGTGTAAAAACAGTAGCTTCATTTTTATTGTTAGTTTTGAAGCCAAAATACATCGATTCTCCCTCTTCCGCTTGTTAATGTTGTATGTGCGCTTCGGCTTATATTACCAGCAATGTCACCATGTGATGCCATCATGCACATGCATGACAAAAAGGTAACTGTATTTTTCAAAGGCAGTATAGTCCATCCATCCATTTTCTACCACTTATCCCTTTTGGGGTTGTGGGGGGTGCTGGAGCCTATCTCAGCTGCATTCGGGCGGAAGGCGGGGTACACCCTGGACAAGTCGCCACAGGGCCAACGCAGAGAGACAGACAACATTCACACTCACATTCACACACTAGGGACCATTTAGAGTTGCCAATCAACCTATCCCCAGGTGCATGTCTTTGGAGGTGGGAGGAAACGGAATACCCGGAGGGAACCCGCGCATTCACGGAGAGAACATGCAAACTCCACACAGAAAGACCCCAAACCCAGGGACTGAACCCAGGATCCTCGTACGGTGAGGCACATGCACTAACCCCTGTACCGTGCTGCCCAGGCAGTATAGTAAATTATCTAATTCATTAATACTGCTGTATTTTATTATTAATATTGTTACATACGGCGGGGGATGGCGACGGCACGACACAGGAAGTATCGCTCAACAGGAATTTATTGAGCTCAATGATCTGGTGGAGTTTGTATGCTATTATGTGTGTGAGTGCAAGACTGTGTGACGGGATTGACAAGGTAATGTTACCAGGAGGTTGTTGTAGGTGCGTGTTGGTTGAGGATGAGGACAAGTTCAAAGGGGATAAGCCAGTGTTTTTCAACCACTTTGCCGCGGCATTAGTATGCCATGAGATAAAGTCTGGTGTGCGTGGGAGATTATCTAATTTCACCAATTTGGGTTACAGATATTTTTTGAAAATGAGTAATTATAGTCTGCATATAATCTGTTATTGTTGAGTGTCGGTGCTGTCTAGAGCTCGGCAGAGTAACCGTGTAAAACTCGTCCATATGAGTAGGTGGCAGCAGGTAGCTAATTCCTTTGTAGATGTCGGAAACAGCGGGAAGCAGCGTGCAGGTAAAAAGGTGTCTAATGCTTAAACAAAAAATAAACAAATGGTGAGTTTAAGCTTAGGGAAGGCTATGCATAATGAGAATAAAACTGAACTGGCTACAAAGTAAACAAAAGCAGAATTCTGGACGACAGCAAAGACTTACTGTGGAGCACAGACGGCTTCCACAATGTACATCCGAATATGTTATGACAATCAACAATGTCCCCACAAAGAAAGATAAAAACAACTAAAATATTCTTGATTGCTAAAACAAAGTAGATGCGGGAAATATCGCTCAAGGAAGACATGAAACTGATACAGGGAGATCCAAAAAATGAGAAAAAGCTACCAAAATAGGAGCACAAGACAATAACTAAAGCACTATACAAAGGAAAACAGCAAAACACTCCAAATAAGTCACTGTGTGATGTGCCAGGTCGTGACAGTACACCTACTTTGAGACAAGAGCTATGTTGATGCATGCTTGGTTATGGTTTAAAGTCATATCCAATAATTGCAACAATGACTCTTTACTGTCAACTGAGTTTCGTACTTTTATGATTTCTCTTGGTGGTGTGCCTCCGGATCTTTTGAACGCAAAAAATCTGCCTTGGCTCAAAAAAGGTTCAAAAACACTAGGCTAGTCTGAAGAAGGTCCATAACACAAACGGGAGGTCTGTGGGGCTGGAGAGAGCTCTATGTCCAAAGCAGAGGTCGTTCTCAGGAAGGCAGTCAGAATTCCGAGGGGGTCCAGGGAAGTGAGGCGCACAGCTCACTTCCAGGGTGACGAAGGGTATTTTGAGGGAACAAGAGAAACGACATGGACAGGTAAACACAAGGGCAGGGGTACACAGAGATAAACACAGGCGCACAGCTCACTTCCAAGGCGACGGAGGGTATTCTGAGGGAACATGAGAAACGACATGCACAGGTGAGCACAAGGGCAGAGGTACACAGAGATAAAAACACAGGAGAGAAGCCAGAAACGCGAAGCTTACTGAGGGACAGAGAACTACGTTCTAGCACTGGATCTCAAGCTGCGCTGGTCCTTATGGTGACGAGCCTCATTATATCAAGGTGCGCTGATTTATGATTGGCTGCAGCTGTCCAGGGGCGCGGCCGCTGTCTGAGAGGAACGAGCAGGGGCGTGTCCAGAGGCGCTCTTAGCGGACCTTCCAGCGGCGCTTGCTGCAGAGGGAATGATATTATAGGTAGTGGGCTGTTTTAGGGAATTTTTGATCAAATTATCCGTAGTAGCAATATTAATATTGTTGTGTTTATTCTGCGTAGTGCACTTAAAATAATTACGACCATATCTAGGAATTGATATGATGGGAATGTTCTGATTGTTTGCTTGGTGCTTTGATAAACTGAACGCATATACATGGTACTATATTGTGATGTTATGAGCCAGGGAATAAAATAACTACCCTACCCAGCATGCAACAGGAGAGATGAGCATGCGCGATAGCCCGGTATAGGTTGTGTCGCCATGACGGCATCTTGTATGTTGTGATATGCACGCTCTGAAAGCAAACGTTAAGAACTCAGCCAACACTCGTCTGCATTATTGATAAATAGACAGACAACACATATACTCCGCTGCTTCACAGGCTGCTGGATGTAGCCGGCAAAGTATACCCATGCTAGCTAGCCGGTCTAGCAAGCACGCCTCATTCAGTCCAAAACGGCCCGATCTATCCACATCCAGAATTGTCTAGCGGTCGTAAGTGATCCCGGAGGGACCACGCTGTAAGCCAGCCATGAAATTTGCAGAATTGTCCGGTATTTTTGCCAAATGTTCCATCTTTACCAAGAGCCCCTCCACGCCGGGCGACGCCATCTTGTTAAGAAAAGGCGTTAACAAAATAAAAGCATGTAAACAACTTACGCAAATGTGCAATAAAATAATTATTGGCGTTAATAGATTGATGAGTTAACTCATAATTAACGCATTAATTTGCCGTAAAAATTACCGGTAGCGTACAACCCTAATACAGTGGTTCTCAACCTTTTTTCAGTGATGTACCCCCTGTGAAAAATGTTTGAATTCAAGTACACCCTAATCCGAGCAAAGCATTTTTGGTTGAAAAATAAAAGAGATAAAGAAGTAAAATACAGCACTAGGTCCTCAGTTTCTGATTTATTAAATGGTATAACAGTGCAAAATAATGCTCATTTGTGTGGTCTTTCTTGAACTATTTGGAAAAAAATACATAGAAATAAATAAAAACTTATTAAATAAAGATTTCAACACATAGACGTAATCATCAACTTCAGGTGCCCTCTTTGGGGATTGTAATAGAGATCCATTTGGATTTATCAACTTAATTCTAAACATTTCTTCACAAAAAAATAAATCTTTAACATCAATATTTATGGAACATGTCCACAAAAAAATTAAGCTGTCAACACTGAATTTTGCATTGTTGCATTTCTTTTCACAGTTTATGAACTTACATTCATATTTTGTTGAAGTATTATTATTTAATAAATGTATTTATAAAGGATTTTTGAATTGTTGCTATTTTTAGAATATTAAAAAAAAATCTCACGTACCCCTTGGCATACCTTCAAGTACCCCTAGGGGTACGTGTACCCCCATTTGAGAACCGCTATCCTAATAGAATAAAAGTGATTGGAAATGATACTTGCTAATTTTGTTTGTATTATTGTTAGATTTTTCTATTATGTAGGCTTGTTTTTAATATACAAAATGTTTATACAAAAAATTAAATATCACAACATGTGACGTTGAACAAGCACCAAGGAAGTGATGTTAAAGGCCTACTGAAACCCACTACTACCCACCACGCAGTCTGATAGTTTATACATCAATGATGAAATATTAACATTGCAACACATGCCAATACGGTCTTTTTAGTTTACTAAATTAAAATAAAAAATTTCCCGGGAGGTTCGTCTTGTGTAATGATGACGTGTACGCAAGACGTCACGGGTTTTTAGGAAATATGAGCGCTGCACACACACACAGCTAAAAGTCGTCTGCTTTAACGGCATAATTACACAGTATTTTGGACATCTGTGTTGCTGAATCTTTTGCAATTTGTTTAATTAATATTGGAGAAGCCACAGTAGAAAGATGGAGTTGGGAAGTTTCAGACTTTAGCCACACAAACACACGGTGATTCCTTGTTTAAAATTCCTGGATGTGAAACTTCACTATGGATCAGAGTGTGGTCAAGCGAACATGGATCCTACCGAATGTTAACCAGCAGGTTTCGGTGAGAAAATTGTGGTTAAAAAGTCGCCTCTTACCGGATATCGGCTGAGCTTTTGACGTCCATGCAGCTGCCGTCGACTCCCCTGAGACACTGCGCGTCAAGACACCCGTGGACAAACACCTCTGACCATCAGGTACTCTTTAACTCACTAAAACACTAGCAACACAATAGAAAAATAAGGGTTTTCCCAGAACTATCCTAGTAAATGTCTCTAAAAACATTGGAATCCGTCCCAATAAAATCTTGTTGTTTTTTTTTACTTTTTTTTTTCTTTCTAGTCCGTCGCTATCATTATCCTCAAACACAAATATTTCATCCTTGCTCAAATTAAAGGGGAAATTGTCGTTTTCTCGGTCCAAATAGCACTTTTTGTTGTAGGCTCTGTCACGCCAAATTTCTTCCCCCCTACAAAAACCTCACCCCCCCTCCCCCATTTACTTCCGGGGTCACGTTTCCTCTTATGTCATCCCATAGCTTGTGTTTGTAAATTGTTTTTAAATTTTTTGTATAATATGGCGTTAACAAAGCGTCTGTATTAATCATGACCCCGGAAGTAAATGGGGGCTGGGGGGGGGGTGTAGGGAGAAGAAATTTGGCGTGACAGCTCCCATTAAAAACAATGTGAATATGTGAGGAGCACCCACACATGTGACGTCATCGTCTGCTACTTCTGGAAGAGGCAGGGCATTTCTCTTTACACTGAAAGTTGCGAACTTTATCGTGGCTGTTCTCTACTAAATCCTTTCAGCAAAAATATGGCAATATCGCGAAATGATCAAGTATGACACCTAGAATGGACCTGCTATCCCCGTTTAAATAACAAAATCTCATTTCAGTAGGCCTTTAATGTGTGCATGCGGTACCCATATGCGTTCCTCCTGTTTTCCATGTTTGGCACTTAAATATACAAAACATTAGCAACTTCTCCTAATAAACTATCCAATGTTTGTATGCTGTCATCTTGTTTTAGCCATGAAGTGCATTACATATAAAATTGCATTTTAATAGTACAGACAAAACTTACTTTAAGGCAATATAAACATCCTATGTGCTCCTCCCGGCACCTTGATTTGTGAGCCAGCCTTGACCCCCCTCTGTGCCGCAGATGGTTCGGTCCAGAAAGCACACGCCATCCCCTCTCCTCTGCCATCCCCTCTCCGCTCCAATGAATCAGCTGACAAATGCTATCTCCCGCCTCCCTCCATCATCTCCCCGGATGGACCGCGCAGCCGAAGCCGGGCAGCCTGAGCGCTGACACGGAAGCAGGTTGCCCGCCGCTCTGCTTCCCCTCTCCCGGGCAGGATGCTTCGCGGACAGAGCCTCCTATGAGACGCGTTGCGTGACGATAACAGAAGGGGGGAAAAAACAAAACAAACTACCACAAAGAAAAAACAAGCGGGTTTGTTTTATTTAAAGTGGTGTGTGTGGGGAGCTCTCGGCGTCCCTTCGACCATGGCTTCCAACTTCAACGACATAGTAAAACAAGGATACGTGAGGATACGGAGTAAGAAACTGGGGGTGAGTACTGCTGCACGTGTCGGGGGAAGCAGGTGTGGAGGATGAGCTTTAACACCGGCGGCATCTGGAGTACAAATTATAAATGATAAATGATAAATTAAGCGTTACTTATATTCTTGAGGACTTCTTGTGGAACTTAAAGCCCTATATCGCCCATGAAGTTGCCAGTCTGGTACTGCTAAAAGTTCACAGCATCCGTCATTACCTTTAAAAGATAATACTGAAAATGTTTCATTATTACACTCTTTTCTATACTGCTTGTTCTCATTTACAGTATGGGGAGCTGGAGCCTATCCCAACTGTCTTTGGACTGGTTGACTGGTCACCTGTTAAGCCACACATAACCCCCTGAGAAGCAGCATCCTCAGAGTTTCGGAATAATATATATGCAAGTAGGGCTGCATGGGCGATATGGCCTTTTTTAAATATCTATATATTTTTAGACCATGGCATCACAGTGGATGAGGGGTTAGTGCGTCTGCCTCACAATACGAAGGTCCTGCAGTCCTGGGTTCAATCCCAGGCTCGGGATCTTTCTGTGTGGAGTTTGCATGTCCTCCCCGTGACTGCGTGGGTTCCCTCCGGGTACTCCGGCTTCCTCCCACCTCCAAAGACATGCACCTGGGGATAGGTTGATTGACAACACTAAATGGTCCCTAGTGTGTGAATGTGAGTGGGAATGTTGTCTGTCTATCTGTGTTGGCCCTGCGATGAGGTGGCGACTTGTCCAGGGTGTACACCGCCTTCCGCCCGATTGTAACTGAGATAGGCGCCAGCGCCCCCCGCGACCCCAAAAAGGGAATAAATGGTAGAAAATGGATGGATGGATGGATGGATGGATGTTTCATTATTACACTCTTTTTTATACTGCTTGTTCTCATTTACAGTATGGGGAGCTGGAGCCTATCCCAACTGTCTTTAGACTGGTTGACTGGTCACCTGTTAAGCCAAACATAACACGCTGAGAAGCAGCATCCTCAGAGTTTCGGAATAATATATATACATGTAGGACTGCATGGGCGATATGGCCTTTTTTTAATATCTAGATATTTTTAGACCATGGCATCACAGTGGGAGAGGGGTTAGTGCGTCTGCCTCACAATACGAAGGTCCTGCAGTCCTGGGTTCAATCCCAGTGTGGAGTTTGCATGTCCTCCCCGTGACTGCGTGGGTTCCCTCCGGGTACTCCGGCTTCCTCCCACCTCCAAAGACCTGCACCTGGGGATAGGTTGATTGACAACACTAAATGGTCCCTAGTGTGTGAATGTTGTCTGTCTACCTGTGTTGGCCCTGCGATGAGGTGGCGACTTGTACAGGGTGTACCCCGCCTTCCGCCCGATTGTAGTTGAGATAGGCGCCAGCACCCCCCGCGACCCCAAAAATGGAATAAGCAGTAGAAAATGGATGGATGGATGTTTCATTATTACACTCTTTTCTATACTGCTTGTTCTCATTTACAGTATGGGGAGATGGAGCCTATCCCAACTGTCTTTGGACTGGTTGATTGGTCACCTGTTAAGCCACACATAACCCGCTGAGAAGATAGATTAGATAGATTCTATAGTACTTTGTTTATTCCTTCAGGAACATTAAAATTTTCAGCACAATCCCATTCAAGATCAGACAAACATTACAGGGAGACAGAACAGCAGCATCCTCAGAGTTTCGGAATAATATATATGCAAATAGGGCTGGGCGATATGGCCTTTTTTTAATATCCAGATATTTTTAGACCATATCGCGATACACAATATATATCTGGATATTTGGCCTTAGCCTTGAATTAACACTTGATACATATAGAATACAATATAATAGAAAGTACTTTATTGATCCATGGGGGAAATTCAGTACCATAGGTGGTTCACAACAGACAATAATCATAATAAATAATATAATCCATCCATCCATTTCCTACTGCTTATACCTTTCGAGTTGGCGGGGGGCTGCTGGAGCCTATCTCAGCTGGATTGGGGCAGTAGGCAGGGTATACCCTGGACAACTTGCCACCTCATTGCTGTAAATAATATATTTTATATAATATATTATATACAATATATGTAATATATGAATATTATAAATATATTCTACATATATTCATGTATACATACATATAATCACAGCAGTATGATGATTCTATGTGTCTACATTAAAACATTCTTCTTCATACTGCATTAATATATGCTCATTTTAAACTTTCATGCAGAGAGGGAAATCACAACTAAGTCCATTTAGAAAAATGACATGTATTAAACAGTTATTAAGCAGTGGCACAAACATTCATCTAATTTCAAAACAGAAAGTGCAAGATTGTCAGATACATTTTAAAACAAGCTATTCGTGAACTTTTGTGCATGATGTCACTAAGATGACATATCAAAACAACACTGAATTAAAGTGCACTTTTTGTACAGAACACCACTACAATAGTTAAAAATAAATAAAGTGCACTTTTGTGCATGATGCTTGATACAAGATATTTCAATAAGTGTCACCAAAAAATGAGCTGCATATCCAATAGTATATGTCCTACGGTGTTGATGTGGAAATTGTTGCTTCAGTATTTTGTGGGTGTGGCACCAAACGGAGATGTTTACATGTAGAGTTACAAGCACTCTTCATTCTCTAGCAGGTGACTTTTCAAATGATGCTACAAATTAGCAGTGCTGCTACTTTTTGTAGCAATGCTTCTGTTGTATAAATGTTCATGTGCATATTCTCGCTTGAAGCCAAACCACCGCCAGACAATGGATCCCGTGTTGTTTTTCTTAGGATTTAATTCTTCCTACATTTATTACCAGATTCGCACCTTCTCTCTCTCGTATTACCACTTGCAACACATCGTTAGCATCACAGCTAACGTTGCCCATGTCGCTACCTCTCTGCTCGGGGAGGGCGTGTGACGTTGCACGCGTGACGTATGTAAGAAGGTGTGCTTGTTTTAAGTCTCTGTGAGAAGGAGAGACAAGAAAGAGTGGCTGTAGTGTAATGCCCGCAGCTAAAAGCAACTGCGTGAGAACGTACAAACCCCGTTTCCATATGAATTGGGAAATTGTGTTAGATGTAAATATAAACGGCATACAATGATTTGCAAATAATTTTCAACCCATATTAAGTTGAATATGCTACAAAGACAACATATTTGCTCCTCTCTGAGCTGCTACCTTACCGTGGTAGAGGAGTTTGCGTGTCCCAATGATCCTAGGAGCTATGTTGTCTGGGGGTTTTCATGCCCCCTGGTAGGGTCTCCCAAGACAAACAGGTCCTAGGTGAGTGATCAGACAAAGAGCAGCTCAAAGACTTCAATGGAATTACAACGAAATGAACCCAGATTTCCCTCGCCCGGACGTGGGTCACCGGGGCCCCGCTCTGGAGCCAGGCCCGGAGTTGGGGCACGATGGCGAGCGCCTGGTGGTCGGGCCTGTTCCCATGGGGCCCGGCCGGGCACAGCCCGAAGAGGCAACGTGGGTCATCCCTCCAATGGGCTCACCACTCATAGGAGGGGCCATAGAGGTCGGGTGCATTGTGAGCTGGGCGGCAGCCGAAGGCAGGGCACTTGGCGGTCCGATCCTCGGCTACAGAAGCTAGCTCTTGGGACGTGGAACGTCACCTCACTGGGGGGGAAGGAGCCTGAGCTAGTGCGCGAGGTAGAGAAGTTTCGGCTGGATATAGTCGGACTCACCTCGACGCACAGCAAGGGCTCTGGAACCAGTTCTCTCGAGAGGGACTGGACCCTCTTCCACTCTGGCGTTGCCGGCAGTGAGAGGCGACGGGCTGGGGTGGCAATTCTGGTTGCCCCCCGGCTCAAAGCCTGTACGTTTGAGTTCAACCCAGTGGACGAGAGGGTAGCTTCCCTTCGCCTTCGGGTGGGGGGACGGATCCTGACTGTTGTTTGTGCTTACGCACCAAACAGCAGTTCAGAATACCCACCCTTTTTGGGTACACTCGAGGGAGTACTGGAAAGTGCTCCTCCGGGTGATTCCCTTGTCCTACTGGGAGACTTCAACGCTCATGTTGGCAACGACAGTGAAACCTGGAGAGGCGTGATTGGGAAGAATGGTCGCCCGGATCTAAACCCGAGTGGTGTTTTGTTATTGGACTTTTGTGCTCGTCACAGTTTGTCGATAACAAACACCATGTTCAAACATAAGGGTGTCCATATGTGCACTTGGCACCAGGACACCCTAGGCCGCAGCTCCATGATCGACTTTGTAGTTGTGTCATCGGATTTGCGGCCTTATGTTTTGGACACTCGGGTGAAGAGAGGGGCGGAGCTTTCTACCGATCACCACCTGGTGGTGAGTTGGCTGCGATGGTGGGGGAGGATGCCGGACAGACCTGGCAGGCCCAAGCGCATTGTGAGGGTCTGCTGGGAACGTCTGGCAGAGTCTCCTGTCAGAGAGAGTTTCAATTCACACCTCCGGGAGAACTTTGAACATGTCACGAGGGAGGTGCGGGACATTGAGTCCGAGTGGACCATGTTCCGAACCTCTATTGTCGAGGCGGCTGATTGGAGCTGTGGCCGCAAGGTTGTTGGTGCCTGTCGTGGCGGTAATCCCAGAACCCGTTGGTGGACACCAGCAGTGAGGGATGCCGTCAAGCTGAAGAAGGAGTCCTATCGGGTTCTTTTGGCTCATAGGACTCCGGAGGCAGTGGACGGGTACCGACGGGCCAAGCGGTGTGCAGCTTTAGCGGTCGCGGAGGCAAAAACTCGGACATGGGAAGAGTTCGGGGAAGCCATGGAAAACGACTTCCGGACGGCTTCGAAGCGATTCTGGACCACCATACGGCGCCTCAGGAAGGGGAAGCAGTGCACTATCAACACCGTGTATGGTGCGGATGGTGTTCTGCTGACTTCGACTGCGGATGTTGTGGATCGGTGGAGGGAATACTTCGAAGACCTCCTCAATCCCACCAACACGTCTTTCTTTGAGGAAGCGGTGCCTGGGGAATCTGTAGTGGACTCTCCTATTTCTGGGGCTGAGGTCGCTGAGGTAGTTAAAAAGCTCCTCGGCGGCAAGGCCCCGGGGGTGGATGAGATCCGCCCGGAGTTCCTTAAGGCTCTGGATGCTGTGGGGCTGTCTTGGTTGACAAGACTCTGCAGCATCGCGTGGACATCGGGGGCGGTACCTCTGGATTGGCAGACCGGGGTGGTGGTCCCTCTCTTTAAGAAGGGGGACCGGAGGGTGTGTTCCAACTATCGTGGGATCACACTCCTCAGCCTTCCCGGTAAGGTTTATTCAGGTGTACTGGAGAGGAGGCTTCGCCGGATAGTCGAACCTCGGATTCAGGAGGAACAGTGTGGTTTTCGTCCTGGTCGTGGAACTGTGGACCAGCTCTATACTCTCGGCAGGGTTCTTGAGGGTGCATGGGAGTTTGCCCAACCAGTCTACATGTGCTTTGTGGACCTGGAGAAGGCATTCGACCGTGTCCCTCGGGAAGTCCTGTGGGGAGTGCTCAGAGAGTATGGGGTATCGGAATGTCTTATTGTGGCAGTCCGCTCCCTGTATGATCAGTGTCAGAGCTTGGTCCGCATTGCTGGCAGTAAGTCGGACACGTTTCCAGTGAAGGTTGGACTCCGCCAAGGCTGTCCTTTGTCACCGATTCTGTTCATAACTTTTATGGACAGAATTTCTAGGCGCAGTCAAGGCGTTGAGGGGTTCCGGTTTGGTGGCCACGGGATTAGGTCTCTGCTTTTTGCAGATGATGTAGTCCTGATGGCTTCATCTGGCCGGGATCTTCAGCTCTCACTGGATCGGTTCGCAGCCGAGTGTGAAGCGACTGGAATGAGAATCAGCACCTCCAAGTCCGAGTCCATGGTTCTCGCCCGGAAAAGGGTGGAGTGCCATCTCCGGGTTGGGGAGGAGACCCTGCCCCAAGTGGAGGAGTTCAAGTACCTAGGAGTCTTGTTCACGAGTGGGGGAAGAGTGGATCGTGAGATCGACAGGCGGATCGGTGCGGCGTCTTCAGTAATGCGGACGTTGTATCGATCCGTTGTGGTGAAGAAGGAGCTGAGCCGGAAGGCAAAGCTCTCAATTTACCGGTCGATCTACGTTCCCATCCTCACCTATGGTCATGAGCTTTGGGTCATGACCGAAAGGATAAGATCACGGGTACAAGCGGCCGAAATGAGTTTCCTCCGCCGGGTGGCGGGGCTCTCCCTTAGAGATAGGGTGAGAAGCTCTGCCATCCGGGAGGAGCTCAACGTAAAGCCGCTGCTCCTCCACATCGAGAGGAGCCAGATGAGGTGGTTCGGGCATCTGGTCAGGATGCCACCCGAACGCCTCCCTAGGGATGTGTTTAGGGCACGTCCAGCTGGTAGGAGGCCACGGGGAAGACCCAGGACACGTTGGAAAGACTATGTCTCCCGGCTGGCCTGGGAACGCCTCGGGATCCCCCGGGAAGAGCTAGACGAAGTGGCTGGAGATAGGGAAGTCTGGGCTTCCCTGCTTAGGCTGCTGCCCCCGCGACCCGACCTCGGATAAGCGGAAGATGATGGATGGATGGATGGATGGACAACATATTTGATGTTCAAACTGATAAACTTTCTTTTTGTGCAAATAATCATTAACTTTAGAATTTGATGCCAGCAACACATGACAAAGAAATTCTGAAAGGTGGCAATAAATACTGATAAAGTTGAGGAATGCTCATCAAACATTTATTTGGAACATCCCACAGGTGTGCAAGCTAATTGGGAACAGGTGGGTGCCATGATTGAGTATAAAAGCATCTTCCATGAAATGCTAAGTAATTCTCAAACAAGGATGGGGCGAGGGTCACCAATTTATAAGCAAATTGTCGAACAGTTTTAGAACAACATTTCTCAACGAGCTATTGCAAGGAATTTTGGGATTTTACCATCTACGGTCCGTAAAATCATCAAAAGGTTCAGAGAATCTGGAGAAATCACTGCATGTAAGCGATGATATTATAGACCTTTGATCCCTCAGGCGGTACTGCATCCAAAAAACGAAATCAGTGTGTAAAGGATATCACCACATGGGCTCTGGAACACTTCATAAAACCATTGTCAGTAAATACAGTTTGTCGCCACATCTGTAAGTGCAAGTTAAAACTCTGCTATGCAAAGCAAAACCCATTTGTCAACAACACCAAGAAACGCCGCTGGCTTCGCTGGGTCCGAGCTCATCTAAGATGGACCGATGCAAAGTGGAAAAGTGTTCTGTGGTCTGACAAGTCCACATTTCAAATTATATTAGGAAACTGTGGACATGGTGTCCTCCGGAACAAAGAGGAAAATAACCAACCGGATTGTTATAGGTGCAAAGTTCAAAAGCCAGCATCTGTGATGGTATGGAGGTGTATTAGTACCCAAGTCATGGGTAACTTACACATCTGTGAAGGCACCATTAATGCTGAATGGTCCATACAGGTTTTGGAGCAACATATGTTGTCATCCAAGTTATCATGGACGTCCCTGTTTATTTTAGCAAGACAATGCCAAGTCACGTGTTACAACAGTGTTGTTTCGTAGTAAAAGAGTGCGGGTACTTTCCTGGCTCGCCTGCAGTCCAGACCTGTCTCCCATCAAAAATGTGTGGCGCATTATGAAGCATAAAATACGACAGCGGAGACCCCTGACTGTTGAACGACTAAAGCTCTACATAAAACAAGAATGAGAAAGAATTCCACTTCCAAAACTTCAACAATTAGTTTCATCAGTTCCCGAAAATTTATTGAGTGTTGTCAAAAGAAAAGGTATTTACTTCGTTGAACGTCTATTTTTTTTTTTAATACACACACAGCAAGCACCCACTGGCAGAAATGTAGATCGGCGCCTATGCTGGTATCCAGCAGTGTTCTTATCAGTTCTATCAAGTGATGTAAATAAAGATGTGAAAAATACATTTTTTTAACCATATTTATTAGCTTTATAATTTGTGATATTATTGCTTTTTTTATTTGTGATCATTCTAAGCCAGGTGTGTCAAACTCATTTTAAATTGGGATCCACATGGAGGAAAATTCTACTCCCAAGTGGACCAGACTGATAAAACCACGGCACGATAACTTAATAAAGACAACTTTAGATTGTTTTCTTTGTTTAGAAATAGAACACGCACATTCTGAAAAATGTACCGTTATTTGTCATTATTTATACTTTCTGAATAAAATATGTGATCATGTTCATCAGTCAACTCATTGGTGTTGATTTTCAATCTATTGAGATAAAAAAATAATATCAAAATCAAATTACAGGATGGTATTCATTAGAGCTGTGAATCTTTGGGTGTCCCACGATTCGATTCAATATCGATTCTTGGGGTCACGATTCAATAATATATCGATTTTTTTTTATTCGATTCGATTCTCGATTCAAAAACAATATTTTTCCGATTCAAAATGATTCTGTATTCATTCAATAGATAGGATTTCCGCAGGATCTACCCCAGTCTGCTGACATGCTAGCAGAGTAGTATATTAAAAAAAAAAAAGTATTTATAATTGTAAAGGACAATGTTTTATCAACTGATTGCAATAATTTAAATTTGTTTTAACTATTAAATATGACTTAGTTTATCTTTGTGAAAACATTGGACACAGTGTGTTTTCAAGCTTATGAGATGCGATGCAAGTGTAAGCCACTGTGACACTTGTTCTTTTTTATTATTTTTATAAATGTCTAATGATAATGTCAGTAAGGGATTTTTAATCACTGCTATGCTGAAATTATAATTAATATTGATACTGTTGTTGATAATATTCATTTTTGTTTCATTACTTTTGGTTTGTTCTGTGTCGTGTTTGTGTCTCCTCTTAATTGCTCTGTTTATTGCAGTTCTGAGTGATGCTGGGTCAGGCTTGGTTTTGGAGTTGGATTGCATTGTTATGGTATTGCTGTGTAGTGGTTTGTTGGATTGATTAAAAAAAAACAAAACAAAAAAAAAAAAAAAACTTTTTTTTTAAATAAAAAAAAAAATAGATTTTTTAAAAATGAGAATCGATTCTGAATCGCACAACGTAAATGATTCGATTCATATTTGAATCGATTTTCCCCACACCCCTATTACTTATGTATTTTGCTCACTTTCCTTGACTAGTACACTAACATCATGTGGTAAATTTTTTTACACATGTAGCATAATCTGCAAAAGATACAAATAATTGCTATTGCGACATCTAGTAGACACATTTAGAACAGCAGTTTCTTTCATTCCAAAATGTTGACACATTTTTATACTTGGCAAACTCATCCCGTGGGATAGATAAAACCTGTTTGTAGGCCTGATCCCGCCCGCGGGCCGTACGTTTGACACCCCTGTTCCAAGCTGATTATCAGATCCAAGGGCTGCGCGATATGGCAAACACAAACATAAAAGTTGTCCGATCTCGATTAATATCACAATTTTTTACATTGTTCTTAATCTGTCCAGTTTTAAAGTATCTGGACTAAAGAGCAATTAAACAAGGAATTAGTTCGACAATTTATTATCATTCTAAATAAATGCAAAAGTAGAGGAATTGAGGAAAATAACTACAAAACCCAAAACCAGTCAATTTGGCAATAGTAAATAAAAACAGAATACAGTGATGTGCAAATTCTTTTCAATTTATATTCAATTGAATAGACTGCAAA
Source organism: Nerophis ophidion (assembly GCF_033978795.1). Classification (NCBI taxonomy): domain Eukaryota; kingdom Metazoa; phylum Chordata; class Actinopteri; order Syngnathiformes; family Syngnathidae; genus Nerophis; species Nerophis ophidion. The sequence continues at coordinate 34,916,825 of NC_084625.1, read as the reverse complement.
GACAAAATATTTTATGTTCAAACTTAGAAACTTGTTTTTGTTTTGCAAATAATCATTGACTTAAAATTTAATGGCAGCAACACATTGCAAAAAAGTTGGCACAAGGGCATTTTTACCACTGTGTTACATGGCCTTTCCTTTTAACAACACTCCGTAAATGTTTGGGAACTGAGGAGACCAATTTTTGAAGCTTTTCCCATTCTTGCTTGATGTACAGCTTAAGTTGTTCAACAGTCCGGGTCTCCGTTGTCGTATTTTAGGCTTCATAATGCGCCACACATTTTCAATGGGTGACAGGTTTGGACTACAGGCAGGCCAGTTTAGTACCCACACTCTTTTATATGAAGCCACACTGTTGTAACACGTGCAGTATGTGGCTTGGCATTGTCTGCTAAAAAAGATGTTGCTTGGATGGCAACATATGTTGCTCTATAACCAAGTGCCTTCAGAGATGTGTAAGTTACCCATGCTTTGGGCACTAATACACCCCCATACCATCAGAGATGCTGGCTTTTGAACTTTGTGCCTATAACAGTCCGGATGGTTCTTTTCCTCTTTCGTCCGGAGGACACGACGTCCACAGTTTCCAAAAACAATTTGAAATGTGGACTCGTCAGACCACAGAATACTTTTCCACCTTGCATCAGTCCATCTTTGATGAGCTCGGGCCCAGCGAAGCGTTTCTTGGTGTTGTTATTAAATGGCTTTGGCTTTGCATAGTAGAGTTTTAACTTGCACTTACATATGTAGTGACCAACTGTAGTTACTGATAGTGGTTTTCTGAAGTGTTCCTGAGCCCATGTGGTGATATCCTTTACACACTGATGTCAGTTTTTGTTGCATTACCGCCTGTGGGGTCGAAGTTCAAGGCCTTGCCGCTTATGTACAGGGATTTGTCCAGATTCTCTGAACCTTTAGATCAGGGGTCACCAACCCGGGGCCCGCGGGCACCAGGTAGCCCGTAAGGACCAGATGAGTAGCCCGCTGGCCTCTTCTAAAAAATTATTCAAATAGCAGCACTTACCAGTTTGCTGCCTCTATTTTTTAAATTGTATTTATTTACTAGCAAGCTGGTCTCTCTGTGCTTGACATTTTAATTCTAAGAGAGACAAAACTCAAATAGAATTTAAAAATCCAAGAAAATATTTTAGAGACTTGGTCTTCACTTGTTTAAATACATTCATTCATTTTTTTACTTTGCTTCTTATAACTTTCAGAAAGACAATTTTAGAGAAAAAATACAACCTTAAAATGATTTTAGGATTTTTAAACACATATACCCGTTTACCTTTTGAATTCCTTCCTCTTCTTTCCTGACAATTTAAAATTTAAAGCCCACCAGGCTGCACCAAACTTTTCGTGCCTTGTTGACACAGAAAAGTACAGTGGTGTATGCACAGCAGCTATGAAGGTTGCAAGCCTGTTTGGTTAAACTTATCTTTGTGAATCAGCCTTTTCTGACATGAACTTCATCAAGAACAAACACAGAACACGCCTCACCATGCACATCTGCAAGACTCACTCAGAGTTGCAGTGTCAAGTTACACACCAGAGTACAACACACTAGTTAACAGCATGGCATGCCAAGCTTCCCACTAACTGACAAAGAAACAGATAACAGATTTGGTGTCCAGTTCAAAGTGTGACATGATATATTTAAAAAATTAAGAGTTGAATTCAGTTTTATATACAATTTATACAATGTGCCAACTTACCTGGTTTGGGGTTTTGTATAACTTAACAATGTACCAATACATTTGAGTTTAGATGCCTTTAAGTAAAATAAAGCCCACACAAAGCTGTATCAGTTATTATTTCAACACTTGTGGCCCAACTGTGGTATTAGAAGTTATTTAATTTTCATTAACTTACCAATTAAAAACGGTGGTTTTGTCCACAACTAGCTAGCATTAGCAATAGTAGCATGGTGTTTTTACACAGCTTTTGGACAAGTAGACATCACATTTGCTAAATAAACATATCACCTTACACTAGGGGTGTAACGGTACGTGTATTTCGTAAACGTTTCGGTATGGGGGTTTCGGTACGGTTCGTAGGTGTACCGGACGAATACACATGCTAGCAGCGACCGGGCTAGGAGAACGTGTAAAAGCCAGAGCTGGAAGACCCTCCTGCCTCGTTATGATCTCCCGTTTGGGAACACTTAGGCTGCGCGATACAACAATGGAGGACGGAGGTTTGCCGAGATTGTTCAGCAGTTGCTTCTGACAACACGTCAAACATGTGTTGCACTTTTCCTGCTCCTCGAGCTCAGGGGAGACACTCCTCCAGGGCTAATGTATTCTCGGGGGCAAAACCCTTCACTCTACCCGTCAGTGGGTCTCCACAGCTGCGGACTCCAGGGTAAATGAAGAGTCCGGCAATTAGTTGCAAATCGTGGCTTTATTGAGGTCTTGCACACAGCCAATCCAACAAAACACCAGCCACTCCCGCACTCGTGCAAAGCTCCCTCACCTCGCTCGCTCACACACTCACCTCACATGCTGTCACATATTAAAGGGCCACACACATACGCTACTCATCACACAGTGGTTCTCAACCTTTTTTCAGTGATGTACCCCCTGTGAACATTTTTTTAATTCAAGTACGCCCTAATCAGAGCAAAGCATTTTTGGTTGAAAAAAAGAGATAAAGAAGTAAAATACAGCACTATGTCATCAGTTTCTGATTTATTAAATTGTATAAGAGTGCAAAATATTGCTCATTTGTAGTGGTCTTTCTTGAAATATTTGGAAAGAAAGATATAAAAATAACTTAAAACTTGTTTGAAAAATAAACAAGTAATTCAATTATAAAGATTTCTACACATAGAAGTAATCATCAACTTAAAGTGCCCTCTTTGGGGATTGTAATAGAGATCCATCTGGATTCATGAACTTCATTCTAAACACTTCTTCACAAAAAAAGAAATCTTTAACATCAATATTTACGGAACATGTCCACAAAAAACAGCGGGCGGTGTTGATGAACGTGGACCCCGACTTAATCAAGTTGAAAAACTTATTGGGGTGTTAGCATTCTGTGGTCAATTGTACGGAATATTTACTGTACTGTGCAATCTACTAATAAAAGTCTCAATCAATCAATCAATCAATCAATCAATCAAAAAAAGCACTTTAATTTTAGAAAGGTTTTGTTGAGAAACCATTCTGAGCCTTATCTTATTTAGTTTTTATTTTATATATATTGACCACATTAACCCTGGCAATGGACCCTGTGTGTATATGTATGTTATGCCATAGTTTACAGATTTGGTAAATAAATAACCAACACATTTATATTTTGTTGTTTTCTTACTGTACCGAAAATGAACCGAACTGTGGCCTCTAAACCGAGGTACGTACCGAACCGAAATTTTTGTGTACCGTTACACCCCTACCTGACACAGACGCATAGTCATTTGGGAACTGTTTGGCTCTGTATTTTGGAGTTAGTTTGGTAGTTTGAGGTGGCGGTGTGTCAAGGAGGCAAGCAAAGAGATGGCCCAAGAAGGGTGCAGGGCTGTCGGCTAGAATGGCCCATGGCTGGCCAGGCTTAATGGAGGCGAGTGCCAAGTACACTGTGCTTGTAAACATGTTTTCCCCTTTTTTTCTCAATGACAGAATATCAGTGACATTACGCTAAATTCCACGACTTTCCGCGTTTGTATTTTGTTTTTAGCGAACATGGATACCGTCCGGAATTCCAATGACGCGTACACCAATTATTCTGTTGTTGTAACCTGGTAACTGGAAGTAGGGTGGTAAAAGGTTGGTAAAAGGTTGACTCCGATTGGCTGTTCTGCTGTGGGGTTTGTTAAGAGTTGCAGAGACATCTGAATGAATGTGACAGCGCGTGCGTGTCATATATATGACTATCAGCTGGATGAAAGAAGTACCGCCATATCGTTAGTTCAGAGTTTTAACCGGTACCAAATAATACCGGTACTCAGTATACAACCCTACCAATGACACACTCTACAAACATTTTAAATACTTCTCGAATTAGAATATTACACAAAAGGAAACAGGTTCAGGGCAGCATAGTGGTACAGGGTTTAGTGCATGTGCCTCACAATACTAAGGTCCTGGGTTTGATGCCCAGGCTCAGGAACTTTCTGTGTGGAGTTTGCATCTTCTCCCCGTGACTGCGTGGGTTCCGTCCGGGTACTCCGGCTTCCTCCCACCTCCAAAGACATGCACCTGGGGATAGGTTGATTGGCAACACTAAATTGTCCGTAGTGTGTGAAAGTGAGTGTGAATATCGTGTGTCTATCTGTGTTGGCCCTGTGATGAGGTGGCGACACCCCGCAACCCCAAAAGGGACAAGCGGTAAAAAATAGATGGATGAATGGAACCGGTTTAAATTCCATCCATCCATCCATTTCCTACCGCTTGTCCCCCTTAGGGTCGCGGGGGCTGCTGGAGCCTATTTCAGGTCCAAATTCCCCCCCCCAAAATGGGACCTATCATCAAAAATGGCAGAATGATTATTTCAGCGCATCCTGTCATGATGAACATTATGAAAAATGATTTTAAAATCCAACCAATTCCTGCAATATTTTATCCATCCATCCATTTTTTACCGCTTATTGCCTTTGGGGGGGGGGCGCTGGCGCCTATCTCAGCTACAATCAGGCAGAAGGCCGTGTACACCCTGGACAAGTCGTTTTGCATGAAATTGTTAATAAAACATTTTCAGAACATGTTACAGTTTACAAAAGCGCACCTTGGCTTCCGAAGTATACATGCAGCAAGTAAGCAAGGATATAGCCTAAAAATATTTTTTAAATTGATTGAAAAAAAAAGACAAAATGTAAAAATCTATTTTTAAAAATTATGAATCGATTTAAAATGGTAATAAATAGGTATTTGGGTGTGAATGGTGTTAAAGTTTCTTGCATTATATGGTAAGTTAAGCCCTCAAAAAGGTTATAGTTTGCGGAATATCAATATTAGTAAAGAATAATATTAAGAATAAATTGAATATCCCAAGGGGTTTAGATTAGATTAATTTGCCTTGTTAGCAATCACACAAAGATCGGTACAGATGTTGATGTTTTTTTCAGGTAATTTAGCACCAAAGTGGTGCCTGGGAGCCAATTTGGGCCCGCACATAGTTTTTTATTTACCCTCTGAATGTTCTGAAAATGAAATGAATTCATTATTGAGGGAGTGTTGATATAACACTAAAAACTATTTGCTTTGTTACCTACAGCAGTGGTCCTCAACCTTTTTGTAGCTGCAGACCGGTAAACGCTTGAACATTTATTCCACAGACAATATATAATTGTTGATTTAATAATTGGAAAAAAATATATATATATATATATATATATATATTTTTTTTTTTTATTTCTTGTGCGGCCCGGTACCAATCGGTGGTTGGGGACCATTGACATACAGCACAAAAGCTAAGATAACATAACGTAGATCATTTTTATTTTGAAAAAGCTTCTAGTACTATACTTTGGTTTTATCACCTTTAATGTAGAAATTGTACAGTGACCCGCGCTTGCTTCCATTTTTCAATATAGAAAAAGTTAAGGCACCCCTTGTATAGAAAAACAAGCATTCACATACACACAGCCATTAAAACAAAAGTCTCCAATTAGCATAACATGCATTGTTGGGGATGTGGAAGTACAGTCGTGGTCAAAAATGTACATACACTTTTAAAGAACATAATGTCATGGCTGTCTTGCGTTTCCAATCATTTCTACAACTCTTATTTTTTTTGTGATAGAGTGATTGGAGCACATACTTGTAGGTCACAAAAAACATTCATGAAGTTTGGTTCTTTTATGAATTTATTATGTGTCTACTGAAAATGTGACCAAATCTGCTGGGTCAAAAGTATACATACAGCAATGTTAATCTTTGGTTACATGTCCTGGTGGAACACCCAACTGCGCCCAAGACCCAACCTTCTTTAGGTTGTCCTGAAGAATTTGGAGGTAATTTTCCTTTTTCATTGTCCCATTTACTCTCTGTAAAGCACCAGTTTCTTTGGCAGCAAAACAGGCCCAGAACACTAAAACTTTGACGGTATTAGTGTTCCTGGGATTAAACGCCTCACCTTTTCTCCTTCAAACAAAGCGCTGGGTATTGTGGCCCTCACCTTTTCTCCTTCAAACATATTGCTGGGTATTGTGGCCAAACAGTTCAATTCTTGTTTCATTCGACCACAGAACTTTCTTCCAGAAGTTCTTATCCTTGACCATGTGATGTCAGATGTCAAGAGGAGTGGTCAAAAAATCAACCAGAAGCTTGCCAGAAGCTTGTGGATGTCTACCTAAAGCGCCTTATTGCAGTGAAACTTGCCAAGGGACATTTTCAGTAGATGGCAGTCACACATAAGAGATACATGTGGAGTGCAGGTTGACACCTTTTCAAAAATGATGCCAGCGAGTACCGGTAAGCAAGCAACACTAAAACATTGATGTTTGATTGAGAGTATAGAACATTACACACAGTGCTCAAAAATCCGTCATAGTATTTTTACTATGTCTTTGGTAAGCTACAAAGTCGCACCGCTTGATGTATTATAGGAGTATTACGGCTACAGTAGTCAGACATACTGTGCTTAAACATACATGTATTATGATTGTGTGTGTGTGTGTGTGCGTGTGTGTGTGCGTGAGTGTGTGTGTGTGTATAAGGGCCCCAAAATGGCACTTATTAGGAGACATATTATCTGGCGTTGTGTGTGGCCTATTAAACTGTTTTTTATTTTGGATCTCCATAAGTCCCCAAAATTTGCATGCGTCCGCCATTGTAGCCCATGCCGTAGTAAATAAGCTCCTTTTTTTTTTCTCTATCCTCTTGTTGCGGTACATTCTTCCTCGACTGTTGGCATTTCTGATTTAAAGTAGTCTATAGTAGTTTCGCTATGCAAGTGCCAACATTTACAACAAAAGATGACAGTGAGAAGACGCAGTCAAAGGGAAGCCACATAAATAAGACCCGACCACTAAACGCCGCATCCTGAAAAGAAACGGCAAGAAGATGGTCAGTCAAACATGATCTATGTAAAATTTTAACCAAACAACCACCATTACATGTTATGTAGACCACAAGAAAGTGTTTAAGAGTTGCAGAAAAAAATTATAAGACCCTTTTATATCCACCTTTATAATCCATTGCGCATTGTGTATGAAAATAGACCTGTTCATCGACAGTCCACTATATAGTTCAGTGCGCACTTTTGTCTGAAAAATACATTCTTTAAAAAAACTGAAGTACAGCGGCCACAGGCTTAAAAAATAAATGCATGACGATTACACAACTATCCAAAATTATAACAACACTTTTAAAGGCCTACTGAAATGAGATTTTCTTATTTAAACGGGGATAGCAGTTCCATTCCAGGTGTCATACTTGATCATTTCGCGATATTGCCATATTTTTGCTGAAAGGATTTAGTAGAAAACATCCACGATAAAGTTCGCAACTTTTTGTCGCTAATAAAAAAGCTTTGCCTGTACAGAAAGTAGCAGACGATGTGCGCGTGACGTCACGGGTTGTGGAGCTCCTCACATCCGCACATTGTTTACAATCATGGCCACCAGCAGCGAGAGCGATTTGGACCGAGAGAGCGACGATTTCCCCATTAATTTGAGCGAGGATGAAAGATTCGTGGATGAAGAAAGTGAGAGTGAAGGACTAGAAAAAAAAAATAAAAAAACGAGATGGCAGAGCGATTCAGACGTTACTAGACAAATTTACTAGGATAATTCTGAAAAATCCCTTATCTGCTTATTGTGTTACTAGTGATTTAGTGAGATTATGTGGTCGTACCTGTACAACCTGAAAGTCGGAGGGGTGTGGCCACGGTTGTGGTGACCGCCAGTGTCTCTGAGGGAAGCCACGTTTCTCGACGAGGCGAAGGCAGCCAGTGGGGCTGGGCTGAGATTTTTTTTTTTTCCCCCTCCTCCACGGTGGAAGCATCTGACGGTTGGGGGCGGCCGTTGGGAGGAGGCAAGAGAGTCCGCAGCTGCCTCTTTGACAGGTGCGGGAGGAACGACGCAAGATCTCCGGCCATGTCTACGGTTATTACCACCATTTTATCACCGAAACCTGCCGGTTGACATGTGGTAGGGAACCATGTTCGCTTGACCACTCTGTTCCATAGTAAAGCTTCACCGTCATCTTTCGGGAATGTAAACAAGGAAACAAGGAAAAACCGGCTGTGTTTGTGTTGCTAAAGGCGGCCGCAACACACCACTTCCCACCTCCTTTTTTCTTCTTTGACGTCTCCATTATTAATTGAACAAACTGCAAAAGATTCAGCAACACTGATGTCCATAATACTGTGGAACTATGCGATGAAAAGAGACGACTTATAGCTGTGAACGGTGCTGGACAAAATGTCCTCTACAATGCGTGACGTCACGCGCACGCTTCATCATACCGCGACGTTTTAGCATGATACTTCCGCGCCAAACTTAAAATTGCAATTTAGTAAACTAAACCGGCCGTATTGGCATGTGTTGCAATGTTAATATTTCATCATTGATATATAAACTATCAGACTGCGTGGTCGGTATTAGTGGGTTTCAGTAGGCCTTTAAGTAGGGATGATGTTCGTTAAGAAATTATTGATGTCTTTGCCATTATCAAATCCTCTTAACAAACCGTTTCCTTATCGAATCCCTTTTCGAATCCAAATAGGTTGTTGTGTGTGCACTAAGTTCCAAAAGCCGTAGATGTTATGTGACTGGGCCGGCACACTGTTTATATGAAGGAAAGGTGGACTTGACTGAGGACTGCATGCGGACGTTATAGGGTGAAGGTTTCAGGTGAGAGAGGACGCTAAAGGGATGCACCCAGTGAGCATATGGTGCTGCTATGTGTGTAGTACATCAAAAAAAAAATTGCCGACAAACACATCACCAACATGGACAAGGTGCCGCTCACTTTCGACATCCCGGTGAAGCACACTGTGGAGACGTTGGGGACCAGCATGGTATTGAATCCATACGCACAACGGGGCAAGAGAAGTCGGCAGCGAGACTGACTTTGCAAATGAGGAGCGGGAATCTGGCGTGTTTGATGGAGAACTTGCCCAGCTGTTCATTTCGGACACAGAAGATGAGGCCTGTGATGGATTTGTGGATGAGGATTGATCAAAAAATAATGTGAGTACATTAATAAATACTTCAATAAAGTACAACCTAGCTCAGCTTGGTTCCTGCTGCCTTTTTAAAACAGCGTCCATGCATACTAGCGTATGTTTTAAGCTAGCGTATGTTTAACCAGGCCTGCGCCCAAATATACGCTGCGCCTTATTTATGCGTTAAATACAGAAATAGCACCAATAACTGACTCGGCGCCTTTTAATACAGTGCGCCCTATGGTCGCAAAAATACGGTTTAGTGGCTTCGATAACGGGAACCGGATGTCAAAAAGGGATTCGAATCCATGGAATCGGTTCTTTTCTTATCGAAGCATAGGGAGAACCGGTTTTCGAACAAACTCCCTATTTATAAGTCAGTAAAGTGGAAAATTATCGTGGTTCTGCTTTAAGTTAATACCTGACTGATTGTGTCAATTACATCACAGCACATTTTGAAGGCAGCTCCTCTAATACACCGATTGTATGACCATGCACTATCTTTGATGATAGGCTGAACATTTTAAGTCTAATCACGTCCTATTTTTGCACCACGGGCTACAGGTCTCATTAGCGAGGTCTAAGGTTCTAATTATTAGCCTGGGGTGGAACACATCATTATCACCATAAAACTCTCTATTACAAAAGTATCACGTTGAGCTGAATGGAGACAAATAGCTTGACAACAAGCCACAGAGTTATTCAATTATACTGTGACTCGTTGGGCCATCTGTTTTTGCTAATTCTTGCAGATCATTATTATAACAAAGACGCACACCTCCCTTCCGTTGATGTGACGACGATGGCTTTGATGCTTTTACTTCTGCACTTTTTGATAGCTCCAAAGATAGTAATTGTCTAGAGCTCTTTCTGCATGGAGTGAGCAACAACCCGTTTAGAAGCAGACGGCGTCGGTTGTTATTGCCGCTTATAAAGTTTTAGGGGATTGACTTTTTGCATGCGCCATGAGCCGGATGCATTTCTAGGGCGCAAGTGAAGGTGCTGGCGGTCTTTTCCCATTATGCATCCTGTCCTGCTTCCCGATCGCCCACTCTCTTGGCTAGGTGCCGTGTTGTCACGCCGGGATGTCCTCAAAGGACCCCAATGTCGGCACACTAGCATTTATGTCCCTAAAAATATATATAAAAAACTCTGTTATTCCAAATCTCTTCTAGGCTAAATCAGGTAGGAAAAACAACAACATGGCTCGTGTGTGTGAGTGTGTGCGTGCGTGCGTGCGTGCGTGCGCGTAAACTGACAACCGTACACATCTGGGCTAAAGGGAATAATTTCCATGGCTGGCAAAGTTCCAGCATAAACCCAAACACCACAGTTGATTTTATATTTTGCTCCAATGACTTAACAGCTCAGTGTTGACTGAGGCGGCATTAGCTTGAAATGTAGTACATAGGCATAACAAAAGGATGAATGAATGCACTGACTGAGATCCACAAACGGGAATTTGAAGACATTCTCTAATTGATGATTGACTATATAAGTTTGCAATGACAGAAAAAAAAAATACAACACACTATTTATACTAAAGTCCTTAATGTTGTGTTAGCTGCTTTGTTTAGGTAGGAATAAAGGTTATAGAAAATAATATCTGTACTGTAAAGTTCAAATTTGAATGACAATAAAAGGAAGTCTAAATGTAAGTCTAAGTCGAACTCTGTCTACCTTATCCTTGGGAACCTCATTCCATCCACTTTCAACCCAACAGCAGCAGAAACTGTTCTAGTCTTATGTGATCGTGTAAACAGTTGTCTGTTGTCTGAGTAAATTTACGTATACATAAAAATGTGTTTTCTTTTGTATTTTTTTTTTTAATGAATTAAGTAAAGTTTATTACAACCTTTTCCCAAAACACAATATAGAATGTGAGATATAACAGGATTGTGCATACATTTTTCATTTGTTTTCAAAACGGTTACAAAAAAGTGGGGACCCAAAAATTTACTGTTTCTATGACTTGATGTGGTCCTTTGGACCCCATTTTAAAAATTCCCAGTGGCAACACTGCCATGCATACTTTGGTGATTGGTTGAATTTGCGTGAATTGGCGCAATCACAACATCCCAATATCCCGGAGGGACTGGTCCGTGTCCCAAACAGACTTTCATAGTACTGCAATATTAACACAACTGCAACTCATTTAGGCAGCAAACAAGTCAGGCCTGAATTAATAGCTCCTTTTTCTGGTTACTACTACTTTAGCATTATGCATACAATTGCTTTCAGCATAACCTGATTGATGAAAACAATATAATAATACAATTCCACGTGGTAAATGTAATTCGTAAAAAAATACATCTAAAATTAGATATCCCAAATGATAAATAGTTAATGCCTCTTTTAGTCAAATAATTAATTTTAGCTTAGTGTTTAGATAACCATCACATGCCTCAATGTATATTTTCTTCTTTCTCATATCATGCAGCCATAGACCTCAGGTTATTTTGGATTCATTTTGCATTTTCCGGCTGCATTCTATTTGACGACTGACGATTCACAAGATCTCTATAAATATCTGATGGCCTTTTGTCCCCTTTTACAAAAGAACAAAGAGACGGATTGAGACATTTCAAATCCATGTCTTAAACTGACAGCAAAACAATAACCGAGGCTGCAGCTTCCATTTTTTTAAGCAAATAAATTACAAATATTCCAAGTCAGTTTTTTTTGCACAGTAAGTTTACTACCCATAAAGGTCTCTGGTGTTTTCTTTTTAAAGGTCTCTTAAATATCACATCAAGTCAGTTGACCTTCTATTCTCCCACCTTGCTCTCAATGTAAAGCTGGACCACTCAAAAATGATTCAAACATTTATTTTTCTTAAGCAGACAAAAACTAATATATATTATTAAAGAGAATACAACTGCATCAGCATAATTTATCATTTGCATATTGTATTTCCATGTAGTAGTGTAAAGTTTTCAGCATGTGTTACTTAAAATAACAAGCAGACGTCATCATCGCTGTTGCTATGATGAATGAATTAATCATACTAAATGTTCAATTAGCATTGCTGAGCTATGTGCATAAACACATACTTAACTTTTAATTAGACCTGCTGCTGTGATTGCTTCACTTATTTTAATCAAAGCAACTCTATGAAACTTTTTCCGTAGCTTTGGAATCATTTTGATGATTGTGTTTTTTGTTGTAGCTTGGTGGATCTGCTACCAGTGATTAAGGCTGGAATACACTAACAGCCAGTTAAGGCTTTTCTTCCATAATTTGTAATGCAAATTAGACTCACAGCCTCCGAGGACTTCAAACAAAAGACAGATGTTTTTTATGTTGTGCATTTTTAAGGCTGATAACCAACATACTTCACACAGAATCTTAATGAGGTGATGAAAAATACTTTAGCGTGTTAATTCGACAGATTGAAAGCATGTCTTTGTCACAGTCTGGTGTCAGTATCACTTTTTTCACTCTGAATAATGTAACAGTAGACTCTTCCAACACATTTGGCGCACCTATGAGGTTTAACGAGATCCAATACTGTATGTACAATTGTTTCATCAAGATACTTGACTGACACTGTCAGAGACGGATTCTTTTAACAATACAACAAGATGTGTCTCAGGCCCCGTTATCCAGGGTAAATCACACCTAACCTTATCTGTGTCCACACAGAACAATGCCACCGTTTAAGACCCCCAACCCCTTGCGTCTGCTAGCGCAACAGGACCTAATACGCATGCGCTGAAAAAATGTAAATAAAAATCCACCTGAGCGTCCATCTGCTCCAAGCTCTCCAGTAGATGAATTTACTTCACTGTGAAGTTTTTATTTAAAAGAGCTACATTGTAAATAGTTTGCTGTGCATCTTATATTTGTTTGCTGTTTTTTGTGAGCAAGTTTTTAAAGTAAAATGTATCTGCTTGGAACAATATCCAGTGTTGTGGTATTTCAATTAACTAGAAACCCAGTGTGCTGTGGTGCCCTATTGTAGTGAATCACACCTGAGACATCATAAATTAATCAAATCTTTAATCGACATGAGAAAGTAGACAATGCGATGAACATTTTACAACAATTACAACAATTAATTTAGGGATCTAAATAAATTTGTATATATATATATATATATATATATATATATATATGTCTTGATTGGATTATCCAGAGAATAGTGCTCGACACCGTGGTAGAGCGCAATATGTAGGTGTGGGAAAAAAAAATCACAAGACTACTTCATCTCTACAGAACTGTTTCATGAGGGGTTCCCTCAATCATCTGCTGATGATTGAGGGAACCCCTCAGAAACAGTTTTCCCACACCTACATATATATATATATATATATATATATATATATATATATATATACACATATATATATATATACACTATATATACACATATATATATATATATACACATATATATGTATATATATATATATATATATATATATATATATATATATATATATATATATATGTATGTATATATATAATCCCATCCTTTTGGCTCATAGGACTCCGGAGGCAGTGGACAGGTACCGACAGGCCAAGCGGTGTGCAGCTTCAGCGGTCGCGGAGGCAAAAACTCGGACATGGGAAGAGTTCGGGGAAGCCATGGAAAACGACTTCCGGACGGCTTCGAAGCGATTCTGGACCATCGTCCGCCGCCTCAAGAAGGGGAAGCAGTGCACTATCAACACCGTGTATGGTGCGGATGGTGTTCTGCTGACCTCGACTGCGGATTTTGTGGATAGGTGGAAGGAATACTTCGAAGACCTCCTCAATCCCACCAACACGTCTTCATATGAGGAAGCAGTGCCTGGGGAATCTGTGGTGGACTCTCCTATTTCTGGGGCTGAGGTCGCTGAGGTAGTTAAAAAGCTCCTTGGTGGCAAGGCCCCAGGGGTGGACGAGATCCGCCCGGAGTTCCTTAAGGCTCTGGATGCTGTGGGGCTGTCTTGGTTGACAAGACTTTGCAGCATCGCGTGGACATCGGGGGCGGTACCTCTGGATTGGCAGACCGGGGTGGTGGTTCCTCTCTTTAAGAAGGGGGACCGGAGGGTGTGTTTCAACTATCGTGGGATCACACTCCTCAGCCTTCCCGGTAAGGTTTATTCAGGTGTACTGGAGAGGAGGCTACGTCGGATAGTCGAACCTCGGATTCAGGAGGAACAGTGTGGTTTTCGTCCTGGTCGTGGAACTGTGGACCAGCTCTATACTCTCGGCAGGGTTCTTGAGGGTGCATGGGAGTTTGCCCAACCAGTCTACATGTGCTTTGTGGACTTGGAGAAGGCATTCGACCGTGTCCCTCGGGAAGTCCTGTGGGGAGTGCTCAGAGAGTATGGGGTATCGGACTGTCTTATTGTGGCGGTCCGTTCCCTGTACGATCAGTGCCAGAGCTTGGTTCGCATTGCCGGCAGTAAGTCGAACACATTTCCAGTGAGGGTTGGACTCCGCCAAGGCTGTCCTTTGTCACCGATTCTGTTCATAACTTTTATGGACAGAATTTCTAGGCGCAGTCAAGGCGTTGAGGGGTTCCGGTTTGGTAACCGCAGGATTAGGTCTCTGCTTTTTGCAGATGATGTGGTCCTGATGGCTTCATCTGACCGGGATCTTCAGCTCTCGCTGGATCGGTTCGCAGCCGAGTGTGAAGCGACCGGAATGAGAATCAGCACCTCCAAGTCCGAGTCCATGGTTCTCGCCCGGAAAAGGGTGGAGTGCCATCTCCGGGTTGGGGAGGAGACCCTGCCCCAAGTGGAGGAGTTCAAGTACCTAGGAGTCTTGTTCACGAGTGGGGGAAGAGTGGATCGTGAGATCGACAGGCGGATCGGTGCGGCGTCTTCAGTAATGCGGACGTTGTACCGATCCGTTGTGGTGAAGAAGGAGCTGAGCCGGAAGGCAAAGCTCTCAATTTACCGGTCGATCTACGTTCCCATCCTCACCTATGGTCATGAGCTTTGGGTCATGACCGAAAGGATAAGATCACGGGTACAAGCGGCCGAAATGAGTTTCCTCCGGCGTGTGGCGGGGCTCTCCCTTAGAGATAGGGTGAGAAGCTCTGCCGTCCGTGAGGGACTCAAAGTAAAGCCGCTGCTCCTCCACATCGAGAGGAGCCAGATGAGGTGGTTCGGGCATCTGGTCAGGATGCCACCCGAACGCCTCCCTAGGGAGGTGTTTAGGGCACGTCCAACCGGTAGGAGGCCACGGGGAAGACCCAGGACACGTTGGGAAGACTATGTCTCCCGGCTGGCCGGGGAACGCCTCGGGATCCCCCGGGAAGAGCTAGACGAAGTGGCTGGGGAGAGGGAAGTCTGGGTTCCCCTGCTTAGGCTGTTGCCCCCGCGACCCAACCTCGGATAAGCGGAAGATGAACGATGGATGGATGGATGATCCCATCCTGGGTCGCGGGGGGTGCTGGAGCCTATCTCAATAAAAGACCTAAGGCATGTGATTTCCGTGTTCACATAACCGCGGACATTGACATAATTTAAAACGGAATCCGCTGTTAAACTTAAAATATCAAGGAAATTGTCAAAAATTGGTGTGAAATGCTGTTATTGTGAAGAGAAGTTACATTTGTTTGGGAAAAAGAATGTGTCCGGTAGCACTCATTCATCCCCGAGAACACTCCTACGCCCCGTCCTAAACTAAACAATGTGGAGACGGCTCCTTGAAACAGCGACTAAACTACGAAGATAAAGCTAGCAAGAACAATCCATACACCCACAACAAATCTCAACTGCTTGTGTTGTTGTGAACGACATTATTCATGAATTTAACAGCGATGTACAGTCGCAACTTGAGAGGCGCTCTCTCTATTATTTTTTTAGAGCCTCAAGTCGCCTCTTAAATTTACTCATCAAGCTGAGAACCACAGCACAGGACATTTCCTCCCTTCACAATAATAGCGCAGTGTGCCACATCCGGCATAATGCACTTAAAGCATTTATTTCTACATTTACACAATTATAACGTTTTGACCTAAAATACTGGTCCAAATTATCCAAAGATGTATTGCACCAAAAATGTGAGAATTTTTGCTTGTAATTAACAAACATTTAATTACATTTTATCTGACACATAAAGCACACATTGTATGGTGGAACAATAAGTGTACAGGGGAAAAAACGGAATTAAGAACAATTTAAAGGCCTACTGAAATTAGATTTTCTTATTTAAACGAGGATAGCAGGTCCATTCTATGTGTCATACTTGATCATTTCGCGATATTGCCATATTTTTGCTGAAAGGATTTAGTAGAGAACATCCACGATAAAGTTCTCAACTTTCGGTGCTAAGAGAAAAGCCCTGCCTTTACCGGAAGTCGCAGACGATGACGTCACATGTTTGATGGCTCCTCACATATTCACATTGTTTTTAATGGGAGCCTCCAACAAAAAGTGCTATTCGGACCGAGAAAATAACAATTTCCCCATTAATTTGAGCGAGGATGAAAGATTGGTGTTTGAGGATATTGATAGCGACGGACTAGAAAAAAAAAAAAAACGCGATTACATTGGGACGGATTCTGATGTTTTTCGACACATTTACTAGGTTAATTCTGGGAAATCCCTTATCTTTCTATTGTGTTGCTAGTGTTTTAGTGAGTTTAATTGTACCTGATAGTCGGAAGGGTGTCTTGACGCGCAATGTCTCGACGGAGTTGACGACAGCTATGGACGGCACAAGCTCAGCTTTTCTCCGGTAAGAACTGACTTTTCAACCACAATTTTCTCACCGAAACCTGCTGGTTGACATGTGGTCGGCAACGGCGGCTCATTTCCAATTCCTCCAGGAATTTTAAACAAGGAATCACCGTGTGTTTGTGTGGCAAAGGCTTAAGCTTCCCAACTCCATCTTTCTACTGTGACTTATCCAATATTAATTGAACAAATTGCAAAAGATTCAGCAACACAGATGTCCAAAATACTGTGTAATTATGCCGTTAAAGCGGACGACATTTAGCTGTGTGTGTGCGCAGCGCTCATACTTCCTAAAAACCTGTGATGTCTTGCGTTCACGTCATCATTACACAACGTTTCCAGGACGAAACTCCCGGGAAATTCAAAATTGTAATTTAGTAAACTAAAAAGGCCGTATTGGCATGTGTTGCCATGTTAATATTTCATCATTGATATATAAACTATCAGACTGTGTGGTGGGTAGTAGTGGGTTACAGTAGGCCTTTAACTGGAATAAAAAAAGATTATTGGGCCGCACAAAGTACATGCAAATTACACAGTTGGTAACGGTAAAATGGATGAGGAGCGAATTGACGGGAAAAAAAAGCTAAATGGATGGATGGACAACGCTAATATGCCTAATCAATAATCACTAAACTCAATAAAAGACCTAAGGCATATGATTTCCGTGTTTACGTAACCGCGGACATTGACATAATTTAAAACGGAATCCGCTGTTAAACCTAAAATATCAAAGAAATTGACAAAAATTGGAATGAAATGCTGTTATTGTGAGGAGAAGTTACATTTGTTACATTCATCCCCGAGAACACTCCTCCGCCCCGTCCTAAACTAAACAATGTGGAGACGGCTCCTTGAAACAGCGACTAAACTACGAAGATAAACCTAGCAAGAACAATCCATACACCCACCACAAATCTCAACTGCTTGTGTTGTTGTGAACGACATTATTTATGAATTTAACAGCGATGTACAGTCGCAAGTTGAGAGGCGCTCTCTCTATTATTTTTTAGAGCCTCAAGTCGCCTCTTTATTCATCAATCTGAGAACCACACCACAGCACATTTCCTCCCTTCACATCTGCCACAGCACATCCGGTCTGACTGTGCTAACAAAATAAAGGTTTCTAAAAAAGTACCTTACACAAGCATAATGTATTTAAAGCACTTATTTCTACATTTACACAATTATAACGTTTTGACCTAAAATACTGGTCCAAATTATCCAAAGATGTATTGCACCAATAAATGTGGGGATTTTTGCTTGTAATTAACAAGCATTTAATACATTTTATCTTACACATACAGCACACATTGTATGGTGGAACTATAAGTGTACAGAGGAAAAAACGGAACTAAAAACAATTTAAAGGTAAAAACTGTATTTTATTGTATTTTTATATTGCTCATGTTATTTAAATGTATTATTGCTATTAATATTTTACTTGTAGTTTATTCATAATTAATTAATTCATTATTTATTTATATTTATTTCCCGTGATCCTGTGTGTCTGTAACCTGATTCTCACCAGATCCTTGTAGTTCGCTGAGCTCCACACAAGGATCTGGACTTGAGGGCATTGCAAATCCGTCAAGATAGCACAAAATAATGAACCAATCAAGATCGCCGGGCTGGATTTCATAGATGTGATGTAGCGCCGAAGCGATTGTTTGATTCAAACAACAATGGCAGCACGCAACGAGGAGTTGTGTGCTGACATTGATTCTGCTATTGCTACTGTTTTGCGACATCGATCGTCTACTGACATTGCTGCGCTGTTTCAGTAAAAGTTCTCTAACTTTTCGCTCGGCCGTTATCTAATATGTCGGCTGTTCTGTTTTGGATTTCCCAGCGTCGCTCTCATCAGCGTCACGGGTTGATTTGGATGTGAGTGGTTTATGTAGCACGTCATTCAAGATAATGGATAAATGGTTTACCCAATCACATACAATCATTTTTTTTACAA
Organism: Nerophis ophidion; assembly: GCF_033978795.1. NCBI lineage: Eukaryota > Metazoa > Chordata > Actinopteri > Syngnathiformes > Syngnathidae > Nerophis > Nerophis ophidion. The sequence continues at coordinate 34,898,066 of NC_084625.1, read as the reverse complement.
GGCCCCGCCTTCTGAAATATATATTCCTATTGAGAAGTCCCAGATCCTTGTGTGGAGCTCAGCAAACTACAAGGATCAGACGAGAGTAAGGTTAGTGTGTCTGCGGAGGTGTTTGTGTTTGTGTACGTTGGCGTGTGTTTGTGTGAAAGTGTTTCCGTGAGTGCGACCATCTTGTTTCCTCACAAAAGTCAGGCTCCTCACGACATAATTAATGTTCAATCGTGTTGTGCCTCGTCCCCTTACACAGCTGGGAGTGCATTCCAGAAGAATAAAATAAGGAAATAGGACTAACACTAGTGTAGAAGTTGAAACATTTAAAGAGAGCAGCAACTTTACTTTCACTATCTGCTGCAGCTCAGCAGTAATCCTGCCCTGACTGCAAACTTGCAGGCACTCACACCTCGATATGATTATTTTGGTACCGACTAAGAGAATCAACACAACCACTAATTTAATCAAAAATGTCATTTTTATATCGAAATATTTATAATCAGACTTGGTGATTATGTGTCTGCAAAGATTCAACTCCTCTGATAAAACATGTACTAAAAACTCTGAAGACAGTTTGTTTTACTTTTGTTTGTGGATGAAAAAAATGTTTGTTACTGACATAGTCATTAGTTTACAGCAGGGGTCACCAACCTTTTTAAAACCAAGAGCTACTTCTTGGGTACTGATTAATGCGAAGGGCTACCAGTTTGATACACACTTAAATAAATTGCCAGAAATAGCCAATTTGCTCAATTCACCTTTAATAAATAAATCTATATATTTAAAAAAATGGGTTTTTCTGTATGTCATTCCGTCATACATTTTTTTTTTCCTTTTACGGAAGATTTTTTGTAGAGGATAAATGATGAAAAAAACACTTAATTGAACAATTTAAAAGAGGAGAAAACAGGAAAACAATTAAAATTAAATTTTGAAACATGGTTTATCTTCAATTTCGACTCTTTAAAATTCAAAATTCAACCGAAAAAAAGAAGAGGAAAAACTATCTAATTCAAATCTTTTTGAAAAAAAAAAAAGAATAAATATTATGGAACATCATTAGTAATTTTTCCTGATTAAGATTAATTTTAGAATTTTGATGACATGTTTTAAATAAGTTAAAATCCAATCTGCACTCTGTTAGAATATATAACCAATTGGACCAAGCTATACTTCTAACAAAGACAAATCATTATTTCTTCTAGATTTTCCAGAACAAAAATTTTAAAAGAAATTCAAAAGACTTTGAAATAATAATAATAAATTTGATTCTAAAGATTTTCTAGATTTGCCAGAATAATTTCTTTGAATTTTAATCATAATAAGTTTGAAGAAATATTTCACAAATATTCTTCGTCGAAAAAACAGAAGCTAAAATGAAGAATTAAATTAACATTTATTTATTATTCTTTACAATAAAAAAAATAAATTTACTTGAACATTGATTTAAATTGTCAGGAAAGAAGAGGAAGGAATTTAGAAGGTATATGTGTTCAAAAATCCTAAAATCATTTTTAAGGTTGTATTTTTTCTCTAAAATTGTCTTTTTGAAATTTATAAGAAGCAAAGTGAAAAAATAAGTGAATTTTTTTAAACAAGTGAAGACCAAGTCTTTGAAATATTTTCTTGGATTTTCAAATTCTATTTGAGTTTTGTCTCTCTTAGAATTAAAAATGTCGAGCAAAGCGAGACCAGCTTGCTAGTAAACAAATACAATTTTAAAAATAGAGGCAGCTCACTGGTAAGTGCTGCTATTTGAGCTATTTTTAGAACAGGCCAGCGGGCTACTCATCTGGTGCCCGCGGGCACCATGTTGGTGACCCCTGGTTTACAGTACCTCAAATTCAAACAGCACTTTAATTAAATGGAATTAATTAAATTAAATATACCAGATGATTACCAGTTTAAATATACCAAATTTCAATTAGGTTTTTTGTCAAAATCTCGCAACCCAACCACTGCAAATATATTATGAAACACATTGAGGAAGTAATCTTCAGGAGGTAATCACTAGAGTTTTGTGACCTTGCCCAGGCTGAGAACAGTATAAATAAACTGGAGAGCACCACAGTGGCAGTGAGGTTGCCACGCCAACAGTTTTGGCTGAACTCACCGATTCCTTCAACGGCGGCTCATTTCCAAACGTCACCATGAGTGAAGGTGGAGGCCGTGAGGTCTGCACAGTATTCTGCGTAGTGATAAAAGGACCAAACTGGATGCTTTCTCTGTTTCCTGCCATTTTATTTTTTCTATGAACCAACTTGAATGGCGTCGATTGCCGATTCAACCTCATTGTCTCTATCTAGGGTACAATGGCGCAATGTTCACGAATGCACCGCCAGTCTCACATATGCTTCTTCCTCACCTCTCTCCTGTTTTCTCACCTCACCACCCCTTGTGTCTCACCCTCCGTACACCCCACTTTTCACAGCCTCTCATCTCTGCTATTTTATCTGCCCTCCTCTTTTCTTCCCCTTTATCTCTCTCCTCACCTTTCTGTCCTTCACTGCTGTACAGACAGCACAAAAGCATCCTATTCATCACCCCACACCACATCTTCCATAAACCTTAGAGGCTATTCCCCCTGATACACTGCATAGGGGCGCGCACACACGCACGCACGTGCACACACAGGCAATTTGGCACGGCTCAACAGTGAAGAATTGGCACACACATGCATCCAGCAAACAAGAAAACAACCTGCTGCTAGAGGACAGAGTATGGATTCTCAATTAATCTTAATCGCCTGGTTTCGCACCATGCAGTTTTCCTTTGCTACATACTATGCCCGCAAGATACAAAAAAAACAAGTAAATGGGACCCCACACGGAGGAAAAACATTCAATTTTGCACTGACACAGCAGAATTCTCAGTGCAAAACAAGTGATGCTATCAGCGCTGCAGAATTGCTGACGCTGATGACCTTTGAGGCATTAGACTTTCAGTCCACGTCCTTATTGTTGGATTTAGCATCATTGGGCTACATTGAAAAGGTCGGTTATTGAATATGAACCCACGATTAGGTTCAACATTGGTCACTTCGGAACTGGATTCAAATTCTCCACTAGCGAATCATTAGACTGAAGAACATCACCAAGCCCAACCCACAACATTTGGTGTACGCTATAACATGCTTTGCAATATCCATGATTTCAATTTGAATTAATTGGGTCAACGTACCTAAGAGGGCTTTGTCAAACTACAACTGCTGGTTTTGGCCCCAAATGTCTGTTTTAAACCAAAAAGCCAACTTTCTGTTAGTATGCAAACATTCTTGAGACTTTAATGTGCGCCATATCATAATAGATGTCTCAAACTAAATTAGTGGTGATCTCTTTAACTGATAGCAGGCGCTTCTTAGGTAATTTTTTACTGTGCCGAAAAAAAATAGAAGGGGGAATCATAATAACATAGCTCAGGGGTAGCGAAAATATGGCCCTCTGCAAATGTTCAACAACCCGCCTTACACTCTAGAAAAATTTTACAAAAAACGCATAAAAAGTTGAATAATAGAGCAAACAGATGTAAATTAACAGGAAAAATCATTTATATTTATGTATTTATTATATATGTGTGACGGTCCACAACTGTATGTGGCAAAATGCAGCTCCACACTGCTGTCGCTTTAACATATCACCGACATCGGTATGGATTATGGACATCTTTTTGTACAGTGTCCTGCAAAACGATGCTAATTGTGAGACTGTGAGTCCACTCGGGTCGCGGGATTCTATCTTGGAAGGCTTCACAGTTCTGATATGTTTTACATAGCACAAATAGTTTCATTGTACAAACAGTGTTACATTGAGTTAAATACGCTTGAGTACCTTGAAAGTAGAAATGCGCTATACAAGTATAACTCATGTACCTTTTACTATAACTGATTAACTTATTTATAATTAATATATTTTTTTATGTGGATTTAAAGTCTAGTTTGACTCTATGCACACTTTTCTTTGTGGCTTATAGTGGAAAATATGCTGATGCTCATGGTTTTTCCCCCTTTGCTGAATAGTGCAAATAGCATGCAAAACGTCTTCTGAAACAATGAAGAAGTCCCAAATTATCAACGTCATGGTTGTTTACGACACTAGTAATGTAAATCGTGTGATGTCATAATTGCTCATATCTGCATAAGTATATAAATAAATAAATGATAAATGGGTTGTACTTGTATAGCGCTTTTCTACCTTCAAGGTACTCAAAGCGCTTTGACACTACTTCCACATTTACCCATTCACACACACATTCACACACTGATGGAGGGAGCTGCCATGCAAGACGTCAACCAGCACCCATCAGGAGCAAGGGTGAAGTGTCTTGCTCAGGACACAACGGACATGACGAGGTTGGTATTAGGTGGGATTTGAACCAGGGACCCTCGGGTTGCGCACAGCCACTCTCCCACTGCGCCACGCCGTCCCTGATATGTCCATGATTCATTATGCACCCCTACTAATCACACAATGCTGACATATGGGCTGTATTTTTTTTCTTTTAAAACATCCATACTTTGTACGGCCCAAATAATAGAGAGCAACACTTCAAAATCAATACAGTAGAACCAAAAATGAAACTCCCCCAAGGTAGACAATTTGGGAAGTTAACCAAGTTTTATAGCAAAAAAATGCCTGTGTGTTTGATTTTGGATTGCAGCCTGGTTTCATCCAACACTTGATTTATCTACGCTCCCTTCTCTTTTATAGAGTACAAATTGCTTCAGTGCTGCATATATAATTCATCTTAATTCCCTTAGTATTAGTAACGACAGGCAAATTCAGAGTACAGTTAACTATACGTTGACAATATCTTTTAGTTATCACAGTCAAATTCAATTCAAACTAACGGCAACTCGCTCTAATGGCTAATAATATACTGCAAATGTGATAACAGTGGGAGCGAAGTGCTTGGTTATTGCGGTCTTGCAGAACTGTTATGAGACCGCATTGGTCAGACTAGAAAATCCATTAAAAATTAATTACAGCCTGCCCAGAGTTACGAGAAGTAGAAACACAATCACAGTTGGATTGTGGTTGCAAACAAATAATCAGTAAAAGCAATAATCAGGCCTATAGGTTTGAACCAATATGAGGGAGGAATTACAAAAACAAGTAATAGTAGTATTTATGATAATGTAAGCACAGATATTTAAATCATTTTAATCGCCGGTTCCAACTTTTTAAAATTATTTAAAAATCAAGACTTTGATGCACTTATTAATATTCAATATACTATATTATTACCGTAACATCACCCTCTTTTGAACAATTCACTTAGATTAAGTATCTGTGTTCTTAACCTTGGATTTATTTAGGAAAACTAGCTTGTAACTGAAATCCTTTTTTTCATTTTTGATTCATATCCAGATTGGTGTGGCTTGATTGGTAAAGCGGCCGTGTCAGAAACTGCAGGGTTCCAAGTTTGATCCGCGCTTCCGCCATCCTAGTCACTGCCGTTGTGTCCTTGGGCAAGATACCTTTCCCACCTGCTCCCGGTGCCTCCCACACTGGTTGAAATGTAATATAAATCATGGGTTTCACTATGTAAAGTGCTTTGAGTCACTACAGAAAAGCGTTATATGAATACGATTCCCCCAAAGATATCTTAAAGAGCTTGTGTGTTGTCAAATAGACGTTGTTTACTGTACAGTATAATGTGACATTTGGTAGACACTGATAAAAATATTAGCTGTGCCAAAAAATGTGTTGAGTTATTATTGTTAAAGCCCTTTCCTGACCTGTCCCCTATTGGTCCCATTACTATCCCAGTCTACTGTTGCTCTTCTGCATTAGTGGCTATCAGCTCTTTTGTCGCACTCAGCTATTTTAACAAGTGGGCATTTGTGCTAAGCGAACTGTGGCTTCGACATGGACAGCACCACATTGTAATGGTATATGTCACCTTTGTTGAAGAGCGAGCACCCACCAAAAAACAGAGAAAAAAAGGGTTGGAGAATAATGCGCCTATTGTCCGAGATGGCACGGCCGTTTAAGATAGACTCTTACCACAACCGTGCACCTGCTGTTAACAATGACAGGCCGTTTGGATTTGTGCACATCAGGGGATTTTCACCCCAGGAACTGTACTTGTCTGTTGAGCATAGAAAAGACAGAGTCAGCAGACTCCCAGCAGTTCGGACTTTACTTTCTAAACAAGGACAAATTACTCTCTGGTGTTAGGAAGTCTGTGTATGTCTTGTATTTGAAATATTTCTCTTGATCCTCAATTAATTGGCCACCATTCTTATTTGCTCTCCAACTTTCTGAGTGCCAAGTACAAAGTTAAACTGAACAAGATTGCCTGATTTGCATATAATTAGATGTTTGCCTCGTAGATGTGTGCAGTTTAGTTTTAGCTCTGTTTTGATAGATGCTTCAGGAATTCATTTGCAGATATGCCATGTGGTCATTTTGTGTCTTTTCACCAGCTTCCTTATATTAAATCAATACCCAGTGACAAATTGACAAACTGATGTGTCCCATCCCATATGGCGAACAACAGCCCAAATGTTGTCTTTCTTACTGACTGATGTACCTTTATTATACAGTCACTTTCCTAAATAAATCTCTATCCAGTCCTCACTTAAGCATTTTAGCCCTCTGTTTCTTGCTGTTCCTAATAATCAAAAAGCTCTTGTAGCTAACGATGTCTGCATCTCTTAAATCTTGGCTTCGGTGTTTTCATTGTTGCCACCATGTCTTGTTCTCCAAATAACTGGACAGGATTCTACTTCAGTCTCTGACACTTAATTTACTTTTGCTTTCTGTTGTGTTGCTGTTTGCGTCTCGCCGGCTCCTATACTGTCACAAACACATCACCCCAAGTCGTCACTGTTCCTAACAGCCCTGTGTTGCAGTGGTCATGTCTGTGAACACACTGTGTCGCCGGAGAATGAGGAAGTGTTGTGTGTCTAGGGGTGATGCACGAAGATGAAGGTGTGTGCAAGGAGGAAATACTTGTTGGGATTGGGCATGGTGTTGGCATGAAATTGACAATAAAATCTAAAAAACGTGTCAGACTTTGTCTTCTTTTAGACGCTAAATACATTGTATTACTTTACTTTGTTTTCACGTAAAAAAACGACTATTTTTTAATGTGTGGCAGCTTGTATGTTGCCGTGGTGCAACGCCACAATCAAATCAATTATGGGGAAACCCTGAAGTTTTTCTGTTAGCTGCTTCATATTGTGCAAAGTTCTTTAAGTTTATTGGGCAAAGTCATGGATACTCTCCTCCACGACAATTTTTTCACCATAAAACATGCATATGGCAACTTTAAAATGTCTCAAAACATTGCTAAACAGTAATCTGAGGGTTTCTTGGTCATAGAAATAGTCATCTTAGAGTTCTTAAAGGGGAACATTATCACCAGACCTATGTAAGCGTCAATATATACCTTGATGTTGCAGGAAAAGGACCATATATTTTTTTAACCGATTTCCGAACTCTAAATGGGTGAATTTTGGCGAATTAAACGCCTTTCTATTATTCGCTCTCGGGGCAATGACGGCACATTGTGACGTCACCTGGGTAGTCAATCCGCCATTTTCTCAAACACATTACAAACATCGAGTCAAATCAGTCTGTTATTTTCATTTTTTTCGACTGTTTTCCGTACCCTCGAGACATCATGCCTAGTCGGTGTGTTGTCGGGTGTAACAACACGATCAGGGACAGATTCAAGTTGTCTTACGTGGAGTGTGCATCGATTAGAACGGCATGCTAATCGATGCTAACATGCTATTTAGGCTAGCTGTATATACATATTGCATCGTTATGCCTCATTTGTAGCTATATTTGCATCCAGCCTTTCCCTCCACCCACATTTAATGCCAAACAAACACTTGCTACGACAGACATGGCACAGAGATGTATGGATACTCTGCGACACTCAAAGCAGATGCATTCCCAACGATAAAGTCAACGAAATCACAAAGGTGAGTTTTGTTGATGTTATTGAGTTATGTACTAATCAGAAATATTTGGTCGGGGCATGACTGCCAGCTAATCAATGCTTACATGCTATTTAGGCTAGCTGTATGTACATTTGTAGCTATATTTGCATCCAGCCTTTCACTCCACCCACATTTAATGCCAAACACTTACGGGTTTAAGTTGCTCCTGCACATTTTACCGGCGATGCTACGACAGACATGGCACAGAGATGTATGGCTACCCTGCGACACTCAATCGTTGGTTAGAAGGCGATCGCCGAAGAGCTTCAATAGCTATTCGCTCAATAGCTTCAGTTTCTTCTTCAATTTTGTTTTCGCTATCTGCCTCCATACTCCAACCATCTGTTTCAATACATGCGTAATCTGTTGAATCGCTTAAGCCGCTGAAATCCGAGTCTGAATCCGAACTAATGTTGCTATATCTTGCTGTGCTATCCGCCATGTTGGCATTACTAAATGACATCACAGGAAAATGGACGATGGATTTAAAGATAGCGAAAATCAGGCACTTTAAAGCCTTTTTGCGGGATATTCCATGATGGGTAAAATAAAAAAAAATAATTTGAAAAATAAAATAAGCCACTGGGAACTGATTTTTATTGGTTTCAACCCTTCTGAAATTGTGATAATGTTCCCCTTTAAAACACCTCCTTGCACTGCACCCAATGACAATTACAGCTAGTGACTAAATGGTGAAAATATTGCTGCTCTTTGCAGGTTTCAGCCAGAGATTTCTCTTATGAGTTAGCAGTGTTATGTCTTGTGATCATGTTTTGTTTAGTTTTCTTCTGTTATGTTTAAGACTCCATTGCTTCCTGTTTTTGTGCATCCTTGTTTGTTTTAGTTTCTATGACGACTCCATTAGTTCCTGTTTTTGCGCTCCCTTGTTTGGTCACCATACCAACTCATTAGTTTCACCTACCTCATTTGTTTGGACTCACGCACCTGTTTTAATCAGGAGAGACTATTTAAGCCTGTTGATTTCAGTTAGTCTGCCTGGCGACATTGATGTCCATAGTTCATGCTGCTTTGCTCATGTCACAGTACGTGTTGTTTTTTTTATGTTCATAGTTTATGTTAAAGTATAAGTTTTGTTCCCTGCGTTAAGTTTTGTGCCTCTTCTATGAGCGCCTTTTTTTTGTAGCTTTTGAGTTAAAATTAAAATCATGCATTTACCTTCAAGCCATGTCCGGTCCAGTCCGTTTGCGTCACTGAAGAACAAATCTCGCAGCAAGCTGCGACCCCCCCCGTCTTGACAAGCAGTGGCAAAAAACAGAAGCTAAAAGGAGAAAAAGGGCTTTAGATTTGTGTCATGGGTAGAAACTCGACTGAGAAGTTAAAGTACCAATGATTGTCACATACACTGGTGAAATGTGTCCTCTGCATTTGACCCATCCACTTGTTCACCCCCTGGGAGGTGAGGGGAGCAGTGGGCAGAACCGTGGCCATGCCTGGGAATCATTTTCGGTGCTGAGTGTAATGGGTCCCATTTATATAGTCTTTGGTATGACTCGGCCGGAGTTTGAACTCACAACCTACCGATCTCAGGGCAGACACTCTAACCACAAGGCCACTGTGTAGGAATGTTTACGACCAGGCGGGACAGTGCGTGGCTTGTATTGTATTCACATTGTAACGGTGGAATGGTGTTTTTTTGGCAGGTATTTCGAATCAGTGCCTGGAGGCTGAAAAAGCTTATCAACACTAAGTTCAGGGACTTTTATTTAACATTGGACCAAGAGCTGAACCCTGAGGGACTCCACATGAAAAAGTACTTCAAATTGTTCATTGGGAGTACATATGATTGCTGATTTCATCAAGGTATCGATGGATGGCTGATTAGTGAAAATGTACGGGTGGATTATCACAGTTGGTATTTACTTGGAACATTTCATTTTATAATACACTTGAAAGAAAGTGACAGCATTTGATTTTGATTACATTTCCTTCCTGTACTTGATATAAGTAAGACTCTCAAGCTCAAACATTAATTGACAGTTTTAATCCATGATGAATAATGTAAGATTAGCGATTACAACAAGTGTGTGTTTTAGTTCCGATGCACATATTTCACCTCCCACATAACGCTGTGATCTTACACTTCTCTTTCATACTGAGTGTATCGCTACATTAAGACACACCTATAAAACACCAGGCTGAGAGGAATCTATCATAGCTCCATTAACACATCCGCTTCATTCTCCTTTCTTGGCCTTCCTCCCTTCATTAATCAATACACCAGCCCCCAAGGCTCCGCTCGACAGTCTAGCTCACGTTTGCTTTTGTGTCTGTGCAGGGTTATGCACAGTATGTTAACATGTGTGTGAGCCTGATGTAAATTTGTGAGTATTGTACTGTTTGCCTGTTTGGAGACTCTAGTTTGCTGGTGTCATGACAAAAATATGTTTTTAGGAAAAGAAAACATAATGCAATTAGGCCGGTTTTGGAAATAATCGTTAGAAATAATGTACTGGTAAAGAGAAATGTCCTGGATCAAACAATTTCTTAAATAGTTGTGCAGGCATTTTTAGTTTTAGTAAATGTGATTTCTGTATTACTTTAACACATTTCTTAAAAAAATTTAAATAAAAATACACAATCCACTATCAAAAAACATAGGATTGAGACTAAAGTATTAGGGATGTATTTATATGAAAATTTCATACCATGGTTATTTTTACCAAAATTACCACGGTTATCATTATGACGGTATTGCTAAATGTGCTCAAAATTACCAAGTTGTTGTTTTTTCTTATTTCAAATAAATGTATACCCACTATTTTCCATGTTTTGTCTTTTATGCTTAACATATTTTGTCTTAGTCTCAGCCATTAAAGCAAATAAAATACTAAGCTTTTATTGTTTTAAATATTGTTTTTTACTGTAGCACTTTAATATTTTATTACTGTTTGTTACATCTGTCAGACATTGTGTCCTACTCTGTTGAAAGCACCCTAAAAACACCTCCGTCTCTTTTCCTGAGTATATAAGAGAGAGCAGTGTGCACAATTGAATACCTTATTAGATTGCGGTATGTGCTTTCTCAATGGGGAAAGTGTCATGATCAGTGGCCTGGATAATGTTTTGATATTTTCTGTTAGTTTTGGACTCCCTCAGTTCCTGTTTTGTGTACCCTTGAGTTTGTTTTGGTTGCCATGGTTGCTTATTGTTTTCACCTGCCTATGATTGGTGTTCCGGATGCTCACCTGTTCCCCAAGCACTAATCATAGGCTCTATTTAAGCTTGCCTTTGCCGGTCAGTCGGCCTGTTTGCTTCATGCTCTCGTCACGTAAATTTCTCTTGTCTTCTAGCCTATGCTAAGTTTAGTTTCGAGTGTATTGGCACATGTTTCTTTCGACTTGTTTTCTGTTCTTAGTGGTGCATTTTTTTTTATTTTTGAGAATTAAATCATGTTCCTACCTGCAAGTCCTGTCCGGAATGGTTCCTTTGCATCCCGGGGGAACGAACTGCGCAGCAAACTGCAACCCTGTCGTGACAGAAAGAACCTAGCGTTCAGTTCTCTTGCAACGAGTAGATGGATGAAGGTACGTGGGAGGTGTTGCGAACTATGGAAGTGGAGAAGCTCCGTCATTCCCCCATGGAACGCCAGGACCTAATGTGGGGTCCTAACGGCACGCTGATCCCGATCAGTTCCGTATGGCCCGGGGACTTTGCCGCACTACCACGGTACCGGGCGCGCCGGCAAAGACAAAAACCGTCAAGGAAGGCCTCTCCTAGACGTCAGGACGCGTCACCCCCCCCCCAAGCTCCTCCTCTTCTGGACCAAAGCAAGCTGCAGGCAGCCCAGTCGTCTTCCCCGATGACGTCACCTCGTCCACTTGTGCTGACGTCAGAGACGAATATATTTTTTTTAATTCTGTAAACTCTGTCAGTCGCTTCCAAAGGACTTTAAAACCACAATCAAACATTATCAGAACATTTTTTTGAAATTAAAATCTTGTCAGTCCCAGTCATCTTCCGATTTTCAAGCTCCGCCCCCCAAGAGTCAAGCCCGTCCACCACCACCGGTCCATCGGCTTGCAGAGCTGCAACCCCGGGTTTGGCCACCTCCACCAAGGTCATGGCTAACCTCAGCCCCGGTGGTCCTGAAGACGCCATCCTCTCCGCCATCTGAACCTGCTGCTCCAAGTCTAGCATCTGAACCTGCTGCTCCAAGGTTAGCATCTAAACCTGCTGCTCCAAGGCTAGCATCTGAACCTGCTGCTCCAAGGCTAGCATCTGAACTTGCTGCTCCAAGGCAACCACAAATCGCTGCACCTCGGCATGCATCAGTCGCTGTACCTCGGCAAGCACCAGTGGCTGCACCTCGGCAACCACCAGTTGCTGCACCTTGGCAAGCACCAGTCCCTGCACCTTGGCGAGCACCAGTCGCTGCACGTTAGCAAGCACCAGTCGCCGCACCTCCAAGGCAAGCACCAGTCGCCGCACCTCCAAGGCAAGCACCAGTCGCCGCACCTCCAAGGCAAGCACCAGTCACCGCACCTCCAAGGCAAGAACCTGTAAACACAGCTCCAAGGCAAGCACCTGTCGCCGCAGCTCCAAAGCGAACTCCAGTTTCTGTTCCTGCGTCGAGGCAAACACCAGTTCCTGTTCCTTTTCCTGCGTCGAGGCGAACCCCAGTTTCTGATCCTGTTCCTGCGTCGAGGCGAACTCCAGTTCCTGTTCCTGAGCCGAGACCCAGCTTCAGTTCATGTACCTGCGCCGAGATGAACTCCAGTTCCAGTTCCTGTACCTGGGCCGAGGTGAACTCCATTTCCAGTTCCTGTACCTTTGCCGAGGCGAACTCCAGTTCCAGTTACTGTACCTGCACCGAGGCGAACTCCAGTTCCAGTTCCTGTACCTGCACCGAGGCAAACTTCAGTTCTGGTTCCAGTTTCTGTACCTGCACCGAGGCAAGCTTCAGTTTCTGTTCCTACTCCACGGCTGCTTCCTTTGCCTGCCGCTCAAGCTCCTGAGGTGCCAAATTCCTCGTCTCCAGCGGGCCTTCCCACGGCCCCGCCACCCAACAAGGAGGGTGGCCCCTGCATGCGACCCTTTCGATGGCCAATACATGGACACCCCGGGCTCAGACAGCAGTAACACCCACTAATTGGGCGTAAGACTCTTAGGGTGCTGAACTTCTGGCGTCATTCACACCCTCCTCCTCGTCGGCCACAGATGTGGCCTTTCCGTGGTCGCCCGTCTCGCCAAGTGCAGAGGCGTTCAACATGTCGCCGCCACCTGATTCTCCCTCGCTGGTTGCGGAGACATTGGGTCTGGCAACCCACCGCCAAGTCCTCCCTCCGCTCTCCCATGCCTCTTGACCGTGCTTGGTTTTTTTTGGGACATCTGGAATCTGTCCTGAAGGGGTAGGGGGGGGGGGGCTGTCATGATCAGTGGCCCGGATCCTGTTTTGTTATTTTCTGTTAGTTTTGGACTCCCTCAGTTCATGCTTTGTGTAGCTTTGAGTTTGTTTTGTTTGCCATGGTTGCTTCTTGTTTTCACCTGCCTCTGATTCGTGTTTGGGACACTCACCTGTTCCCCGAGCACTAATCAGAGGCATTATTTAAGCCTGCCTTTGCCGGTTAGTCGACCTGGCTTCTTTATTTGCTTCATGCTCTCATCATGTAAATTTTGCTTGTCTCCTTGCCTATGCTAGGTTTAGTTTCGAGTGCGATTGGCATGTGTTTCTTTTGACTTGTTTTCTATTCTTGGTGGTGCTTTGATTTTCTTTGAGAATCAAATCATGTTCCTACCTGCAAGTCCTGTCGGGAATGGTCCGTTTGCATCCCGGTGGAACAAACTGTGCAGCAAGCTGCAACCCTGTCATGACAGAAAGATGTTACTGCCTCGTTTTCATGTTAGCATATAAGATAGCGAAGATGGTGCTAGTCAGTCCATGAGTTATCAAAGTGTATGTATTAATTTCAATTTTTGATAATTTTATTTAAAACGACTAACCATCAGGAGTTTGACTGTACTTATCATTGTTACAGTCTATCGTTACATCCCTGTGCAGTATAACAAAATATACGGTAGAGCTGCAACCATTTATTGATTAAATCAATTAGTACAAATATTCAATGTACAAACCCCGTTTCCATATGAGTTGGGAAATTGTGTTAGATGTAGTTATAAACGGATAACAATGATTTGCAAATCATTTTTAACCGATATTCCGTTGAATATGCTACAAAGACAACATATTTGATGTTCAAAATGATAAACATTTTTTTTTTTTTGCAAATAATCATTATCTTTGGAATTTGATGCCAGGAACATGTGACAAAGAAGTTGGGAAAGGTGGCAATAAATACTGATAAAGTTGAGGAATTCTCATCAAACACTTATTTGGAACATCCCACAGGTGTGCAGGCTAATTGGGAACAGGTGGGTGCCATGATTGGGTATAAAAGCAGCCTCCATTACATGCTAAGTAATTCACAAACAAGGATGGGGTGAGGGTCACCAATGTGTAAGCAAATTGTCTAACAGTTTTAGAACAACATTTCGCAACAAGCTATTGCAAGGAATTTAGGGATTTTACCATCTACGGTTCGTAAAATGATCAAAAGGTTCAGAGAATCTGGAGAAATCACTGCACGTTAGTGATGATATTACGGACCGTTGATCCCTAAGGCGGTACTGCATTAAAAATAGACATCAGTGTGTAAAGGATATCATCACATGGGCTCAGGAACACTTCAGAAAACCACTGTCAGTAACTACAGTTGGTTGCTACATCTGTAAATGCAAGTTAAAACTGCTATGCAAAGCAAAACCCATTTATCAACAACACCGAGGAACACCGCTGGCTTCGCTGGGCCCGAGCTCAACTAAGATGGACTAATGCAAAGTGGAAAAGTGTTCTGTGGTCTGAAGAGTCCACATTTCAAATTATATTTAGAAACTGTGGATGTGGTGTCCTCCGGAACAAAGAGGAAAATAACCATCCGGATTGTAATAGGCGCGAAGTTCAAAAGCCAGCATCTGTGATGGTATAGGGGTTTATTACCACAGTGTATATGTTTCTTTTTGTTTTTATTCATAGCTGTATGTAGAATTGGCTGGTTGTATCCGCTGCTTTAATGTCTTTAATGTCGTTTGTGTTCTTTGAAGTTTGATGTTTCCCTCTTACACACATGTAAGAGCGATGTGTACTATGGCTATGAGTTGTTGTTTTTTTCCCTTGGCCTCAGTCCGGACCACCTGTCCAGGGCCAAATCATTGTATTTCGTTTATATTTACATCGAACACAATTTCCTAACTTATATTGAAACGGGGTTTGTACATTTTTCTTTAATGAGTGTCCAAATCTGGACCGCATGGAGTGCCGAGACTTTAAATATGCAGATGTAGATTTTGCACAGCTGCTGCAATAGAGCACACTGTAGATTGCTAATGTGTGGGAGTTTTTATTTCTATTTTTATGTTTATTGTATTAATATACACATGTTGAAAATGCAATTTCTATGTTGATGCATATATTAGAAATGTACACATGTTTATGGCAAGCAGACAAATTGTATTTTTTAACCATTTTCCCTAAAATACACATTAAGGCTATAAAGTGTGTTCTATCCCATTTATACGATTATTTTAACAAGCTAATTGATGGATTACTTGATTACAAACAGTGCATAGCTGCAGCCTTAAAATATAAATTTACTGTGTAACTCACAAAAAGCTAAAGAAAAAGAAAAACTGATGGCCAAGTTAGAGATGTATTATTTTTCCAGAAAATGTTGGCAATATTCCAACCTAATGGTGTCCAAAATTTGGAGCTTTGCTGTGAAAGAAAATACCTAGTATGGATTCTTACGTAATACAGTAACATAGCATTTTATTATTTAATTCAACGGCAAACACAGCATCTGTTTTTGAAAGTCTGTCATCCTGAACATCAACACGAGTACGTATGGCTGGGCGATATGGCCTTTTTTTAATATATCGATATATGTAGGCTATATCGCGATACACGATATATATCTCCATATTTTGCCTTAGCCTTGAATTAACACCTGATACATATAATCACAGCAGTATGATGAGTCTAAGTCGACATTAAAACATTGTTGTTCATACTGCATTAATATATGCCCATTTTAAACTTTCATGCACAGAGGGAAACCACAATTTAGTCAATTGACCAAAAGTGTATTTATTAAACAGTTATTAAGCAGTGGCACAAACATGTCTTTTCCAAAAAAGAAAGTGCAAGATTGTGAGAGACATTTTAAAACAAGCTATTAGTGCACTTTTGTGCATGATGTCACTAAGATGACATATCCAAAAAACACTAAGTTAAAGTGCACTTTTTGTACAGAACGCCACTACAATAGTTTAAAACTAAGAAAGTGCACTTTTGTGCATGAGTCTGTAGGCGTGTGGCACCGAATGGAGTTGTTGACATGCGGAGTAAGCACTCTTCTCTCGCAGGTGACATTTAGAATGATGCTACATATTAGCAGTAATGCTATTTTTGGGAGAAATGCTTTAGCACCACACTTGACAAATTACGGTTGTCTGTTCGACATTTTCCCACTTGAAGCCAAACCACCCTGCTGATTTTCTTGGGAATTAATTTTCCTTCATTTGTTACCAGATTCACACCTTCTTTCTCTCGTATTACCGCTAGCATCACAGCTAACGTAACCCATGCTGCGACCTCTCTGCTTCGCGAGGGCATGTACGTATGTGACATATGATGTGACAGTATGTGACCATTGGAAGAAGCTGCGCTTGTCTGTCTATGAGAAGGAGAGACAAGAAAGATTGAGAAGAGCCTGTAGTGTAATGACAGCAGCTAAAAGCAACTGCGTGAGAACGTATTCTCCAATATCACAATATCGTCATTTTCCATATCGCACAGAGACAAACCCGTGATATATCTGTCAAACTATGACTTGGACATGGATTGTTTCCTCGACGCACAGGGAAGTAAGCACGAGCGAGACGTGAATGTGAGTACATCTTTAAATTTATTTATACACTATAATACAAAACAGAGAAAACAAGGACGCGCTCAATGGCAGATAATAATCTAGGCTATGAAACACAAACGGGAAACAAAAACACTTGCTCGATGGCATGAATAATGGACATAAACAAAAGACTTAGCACAAAGGCAATTGACTATGAACTATAAACAAAAACTTACGTGACAAGGAACTGTGGACGAGGGCATGAAGGTAGTAACAGCATGGGTAGGGTGTGTGAAGATGCCATACTGAACACTTGGCAACTACCGGTTTAAATAATACCAATGATAATTACAAGCAGGTGTGAAAACTGAGGACAGGGGCGTGACATGACTGGTGAAAACTAATGAGTTGGCATGGAGACGAAAACAAACCAGGAAGTGATGAGACGGAACTTAATGTCCAAGAAACTAAACATAACCTGACCAAACATGGCAATAACCAAAACATAATCTTACAGGCGTGACAATATCGAGTCTATCGATATATCGCCCAGCCCTACGAGCACGTCATTTCTTTTTTGTCCTGTATTGCTGTGATAATTATTAACATTTCTAATGGACTCTAAATTCATTAAGCTGAATGTATTACCAAATTTCAATTAAATTATTTTTGTAGTTAGATTGCTATTCTGTACATATTGCATGTCTAAACATTTGGTTAAAAAAGCCTTCTTTTTGTTTTTCATTTTTGCCAATTTTACCGATTCTGTGAGGCAGACGTGCGGGCATTCGTTACAATTTTTTTAAGGAACAAACAGGCTATTACATTTATCCTCTCCTCCTTTTATTTTTAAATCCCCATTCTACTGTAAATTGAGATCCACTTGCGCAGTTACCTTTCATCAACCTGCTTGCCAAGCATATTCATGTACACCTAAAGATAGCCTCAGTTTTCCTCTGTCTCTTTGGTTTTAATCCACTCAACATGGTAAACACTAGCATGCTCCTTCTAGGGAAATAACAAAAAACAACGAGGACTGTTTTAAATGCAGGCAAATACTCCTTGGTTGCATCATGTAAATTTACCCGCGCTGTTTATTTTTATGTGGGGCTAATTGTCAGGCTGTGTATTATTAATGTGTTTTGAAAAACCTTAACCTTGGCGTTGTCTGCGTCGGAAGTAAGCAGCCAGTGAATGTCACCTGTCCATGTGGGAGCTCTGTTGCTGTTTGTTTGGAGATTAGTTTGCGCCAGCCACTCTCCCAACCCTCCCTCCCGCTTTCATTCCCATGGGAGTGCTTTTAATAGTAAGGAGGTGACAGTTTATCTCTCCACCCGGAGTTTGGAAGCTGCCCAGCTCCACACACTGTCTTGAAACTTTGCAGCAAACTGCCTGGTGTTGGACGCAAAAGCCACCTGCTGGTTTTGTTCGTATGGCATCATCCGAACAGGCAGAAATGGCCAAGGCTACAGCTTTTTTCATATTTCCACAAAGATGATTGTTCAGGGAGGGAATTTCGAGCATGGTCTAGTCGGGGGAAATGGAGCGCACAATAGTAGCGTTGGCAATGGTGCTGTGAGCGGATCATTCAAAGGTCACAAAGGAGGAAAAAACAGCTCATAAACAATTGAAAACAGAAGGTCATTGGAAAAAGTTTGTGGGCGAGGGAGAAAAGGTCATATTATGCTTATTTACAAGTTGATAGTTTAGAATAATTTTGAAAGACTATGATGGTTCCACCTCCTGTTTAGCTCCACTATTCTCAGAACCAAGATATTCTTGATAATTAAGATAAATTATTGAATCAACATGAAGTGCCATCTAGTTTCCGTTGTCTTGGACTTAAGCGCTTGGGGTCAAACAGTCATATTCTAGCAAGAAAAAAAGCAAGTGAGGAAAATTGTGCAAACAGGCACTCTTCTCACTTGTGGAAATTGTTCCAATAGGGTTTTGTAAAACTGTATTGCAGAGTTCATAAATGTAGTCCATCATAGGGATGCAATGAAAATGTCATATCATGGCTATCATGACCAAAATTATCTTTGCATCATAGCGGTATTGTTGAATGTGCTCAAATAGTACTTATGAACACTGAAATATTTTGACCAAGTTATTATTTTTTTAATTAACAAATACCTGGACACACGGTTAAAAAACACTATTTTACATATTTTATTTTTCTTAAGCTTCACTGATAGTACTTAATCTTTGTATTTCATCTGTTAAAATGGCTAATTTTCTATTGTTTTAAATAAATAAGTTTGCACTGTAGCAGTTTTTATTTATTTAAATGATAAGTGTGTAACAAGTAAAATACTTTTTATTTCTGGCGGTGGTTGTGGCGTCTTACTCTGTTCAGCTGTCCTTGAATACACCATAAATACACCTCTGTCTGATATAAAACGATAACTTTGTGTAAGAGAGCACAGCTTGTAGGTTTAATCTTCCCAAGTGCATAGTTTAGTTGCTCATACAGTAATGTGTTTTTACAAGTTTGGATTGGGTTATGTTGTTTTTTAATAGGGAAGATATTATTGTCTCTTGTTTGCATTTAAGCTAGCGAGCAGTCCGTGAGTTTGTTGAAGTGCGGTTATCAATCATAGTTTTTCAATAATTTATATTTTTAAAACGCTAAAATTAACTGTTGAGAGTTTTACCGGTTATAATTACTGGTTATACCTATGATCGATTATCAAATATTAAGTGAAGTGAAGTGAATTATATTTATATACACTGTAAAAAAACGGTAATCTATTGGCAGCTACGGTTGCCAAACGAAAACCATAAAATTTAAGTAAAACACTGTAAACCAATTAAGATCAAAAACATTATATTTACAGAAATTTTCATTAAACGTTTTGCGGAAAAATATCGAAATTTTACTAAATTGTTAAGATCAACCACATTTACTAAAGTGACGATGCAAACAGTTCCGCAGAAAAATACCTTTTTTCTACAGAGTTTTTCCAATTTATTACGATCAACCAACTTTAATGAAGTGACAATGCTGGCAGTTCTACAGAAAAATACCATTATTTTATAGATTTTTTCTGAATTATTAAGATCAGGGGTCTCACACTCAGTTTACCGGGGGCCACTGTATGTAGAAACTACATGAAAAGTGGATTCACCTTCTTTGAATGACTATATCGACTTAGCAACATACTTTCCAATCTTCACGAGAGACTTCCTGTGACTCTCGCGAAGGGTTGTTCTGATATCGACGGGACAAGTATTTTTAAGGAGTTGTATCTCGTTGTATCAGCTCTTTTACCAGACAATTCAGCGAGTCGTGCAAAACTTTGATTGAAATACTATACTGGCTGAAAGACATACTTGATCAACAGCCATACAGATCACACTGACGGTGGCAGTACAAACAAATTTAACACTGCTACAAATATGCGCCACATTGTGAACCCACATCAAAAAAGAATGCCAAACACATTTTGGGAGAACATCTTCACCGTAATACAAAATAAACACAAAAAAACAAATACCCAGAATGCCAAGCAGCGCTACTCTTCCGGGCTACACCCCCGCCAACACCCCACATCACCGCCCCCTCCGTGCGTCGGTTGAGGAGGGCGGATTTGGTGGTTGTGGGGGTGCAGCAATACCATAACAATGCAATCCAATTCCAAAACCAAACCTGAGCCAGCAACACTCAGAACTGCAATAACTAGAGCAATTGAGAGGAGACACAAACACGACACAGAACGAACCAAAAGTAGTGAAACAAAAATGAATATTATCAACAACAGTATCAATATTAGTTATAATTTCAGCATAGCAGTGATTAAAAATCCCTCATTAGACATTTATAAAAAAAAAAAGAACAGTGTCACAGTGGCTTACACTTGCATCGCATCTCATAAGCTTGACAACACACTGTGTCCAATGTTTTCACAAAGATAAAATAAGTCATATTTTTGATTCGTGTAATAGTTAAAACAAATTTACATTATTGCAATCAGTTGATAAAACATTGTCCTTTACAATTATAAAAGCTTTTTAAAAAAAATCTACTACTCTGCTAGCATGTCAGCAGACTGGGGTAGATCCTGCTGAAATGCTATGTATTGAATGAATACAGAATCATTTTAAATCGGAAAAATATCGTTTTTGAATCAAGAATTGCATTTAATCGAAACAAATCGATATATAATCAAGAATCGAATCGTGGGACACCCAAAGATTTGCAGCCCTAATGGATACACTCAACTACTCTCCATGGTCAGAACCGGCAGTGCCTCTCGGTCACATGGCGACAATCCAGCAATTGGTACATAAGTGTCTGTAATGATATTACCCTGAAATACAATTAAAATGTCATTTTATTTAAAAGTTTTAGCTTTCATGTAAACTTTTAGCTTTGTTTTAACCGGTTTTCAGAATTTATGAATTAAAATCCTGTTATGCTCTTTCTTAAAGGGGCCTTTTTAGAAGTATTTGGACAGTTGACTCAGATTAGTTATTTGACCTGACTAGTTTGCACTTCATTGCTGTGTTACATGAAGACAAATAAAGCCCATAAAATTGTATTGAGTTGGCATTTGAAAGTTGTTTCCTTGAAACTGCCAGTGTGAAGTCCATCTCATTGTAAGTGAAGGAAGGCAATCCAATACAGTACACCTTGTGTCAATCAAGGCATAGGCAGTGTTATAGCAAAGGCAGGTATTTGTATTGCACAAAGTAGGTTTGGTTTGAGCATATTTTGAAAATGAAATTCTAGTTCCAATTATAACTATTCTCGATTCCAATTCTTAAATAGGTAGGTTTATTGTATACTTTTGCATCATTTAAAACAGAGGTCTCAGACGCGCGGCCCGCGGGCCAATTGCGGCCCGTGAGACGTTATTTTGTGGCCCGCACCTTGATATGAAAATGTAATGTTAGTGCAGCCCGCGAGTTTTGTTTGAATGGCGCTTGACAGCATTATATTTTCCACAGGCGCCTGAATTTCAGGGCAACCATTCTTTTGAATTTCTGACGATTTTATTCATCCAATCAACAATGTTCAGTGGGTGCCGTATTGGCACTGTCTTTCGCGCCCTCTACAATTTATACGAGCAGCGTGCCAGTCCAGTCATATGTTGTTTCTGGCTTTTGTACACACAAGTAAGTGACTCCAAGACATACTTGATCAACAGCCACATAGGTCACACTGAGGGTGGCCGTATAAACAACTTTAACACTGTTACAAATTTGCGCCAGACTGTGAAGCCACACAAAACAAGAATGACAAACACATTTCGGGAGAACATTTACACCGTAACACAACATAAACACAACAGTACAAATACCCAGAATCCCATACAGCCCTAACTCTTCTGGGCTACAATATACACCCCCGCTGCCACCAAACCCCGCCCCCCTAATTCTGCTTGGCACTCAGCATTAAGGGTTGGAGTTGGGGGTTAAATCACCATAAATGATTCCCGGGGGCGGCACCGCTGTTGCCCACTGCTGCCCACTGCTCCCCTCACCTCCCAAGGGGTGATCAAGGGTGATGGGTCAAATGCAGAGAATAATTTCGCCACCTCTAGCATGTGTGTGTGACAATCATTGGTACTTTAACTTAAACTTTAATAACTGTTTAATAAATAACTTTTGGTCAATTGACTAAATTGTGGTTTCCCTCTCTGCATGAACGTTTAAAAGTAGCATATATTAATGCAGTATGAAGAAGAATGTTTTAATTTAGACACATAGAATCATCATACTGTTGTGATTATATGCATCAAGTGTTCATTCAAGGCTAAGGCAAAATATTGAGATGTATGTCGTGTATCGCCATATGGCCTAAAAATATCAAGATTTAAAAAAAAAAAGCCATATCGCCCAGCCCTAATCAGAACTATGAAATAAGTTCCAACGTCGGCATTTGAGGGGCCCTTTTAAGCAATGCTTTTGTAGCAACTGCCATTAATCACAATTATTTGAACATTTATAAGTGTGATTAATTTGTTGCTCAAACATTTGGAATTTGAAAAGTATGTGATTAATGTGATTTTTTTGTTTAAGAAATATCATTTGACAGCCATAATTAGTATATAATTTTGTGGGAGAATAACAGGATAGGAGAATATTTCTGAATGTTCTGAACTCCTGTTTTAACACACATGTTTTATTGAGCAATATAAAGCTTCTAAAGCGGGTTAACATAGTGGTTGTCATTGTTCAAGTGTTTCTTTGGACTTCAAACTAATTGGCAGTCTAAGCCCCACATCCTCCTACCCCTCTTTGCAATAAATACATGCATCCAAAACTATAACCCATTAACAATTACAGCAGCAAAGTGTTGCCAATTTAATGAAGTGAACTTTTGAACCCCGTGGTCGCCCAGTCATCCGATTAGGACACAGCACATTAAACAATGGGGTGTTTAAGTTCATTGCCCACTCACACACATCTGCCTTTTTCCTCCTTTTCCTCTCAGCAGTTTCCTCTCATTTCAGAGAAGTATTAGTTGGCTGAAGTGATAATTGTGTCTCTTAATGATTTCATGCTGGGACACACAGTAACACGACACGCTTACTGTACAGGAAGTATGTTCCTTGTGTGGCAAAGAGAGGCAAAAACAATATGACAAACTCTCCTAGACACCATTCTTTGACACGAAAGCTCTGAGCCACAGTTTATTCCTGTGTTTATCATGCATGTTTACTCGCCGGCGTCATCTTTCATTTACACACCGAGTCAAGTTAGTTGCAGCGAGTACAAATCTCCCTTTGCTTGTGAGCCGATGGATGTCGCAGAGCAGGCAGCTATGTGTATCAGAGAAGCAGCCCAAACACCAGTGAGCGGGGGCCTCTTTAGAATTAATCCTCGAGAAAGGAACGACTGTACCAATGCATGAGGATTACTGCTTTTAAGATCTGTGATTAAATTGAAATAACAACCGCACAACTGCACAAAGTATCCCGGAAAACCCTCCACGTTTCATAACACCCTGATACATATTCAAATTTGGCTTCACAGACTTTATTTTTATGATAAGCAAGTGGTCATCTTATGGTAATTAGGCAAGTCCAATTGCTCGTGTTGCATCATGGTTGAAGGAGAGGGTTCCTTTCATCTTCTTAGCTTTTCATATTCTCATCAACAGATGCTACTTTGGGGGAGGGAAGAGAGGATTTGGTTGTACAGTGGGACTTTGAATGGCTTGCTGTCTACCTGTGTTAATGCAGCTGAGATAGGCTCCAGCACCCCCCGCGACCCCAAAACGGACAAGCGGTAGAAAATGGATGTATGTATGTTCAGCATTCACTTTGAGGTTATTTAGTTACAAGTTAATTCTGTGTATTAAAGCATGTATTTGGGCTTTTCCAATAAACTTGCTAAAAGTGGTACTCAAAGTTAAGGTTTGCCACATGTTGTCTTGTTTTTATAACGTGGGCTTTTGGGACTTAAAGCAGTGCAATCACACTGAGGCAATGGGGTCATACCTTTTTTTTTTGTTCTATTTTTAAAACACTTCATTTGCAATGATTGTTCTTTGGTCAAACTTTTGCATATTATTTTCTGTAAAAAAACATTATTTAGGCCCCTTTCTGGCTGCTTTGAAAAACAGTTTGTTTTGAGAGTCAAAGTTGTTACTGTAGATGCAAATGAAGCCCTCCTTGTCCCCGCCCCGCAACTGTTTAGTTGTTTTTTTTTGTTCAGACTGTATGGCATGGATACTAGGGACAGCCACAAGCCCTCTAATTTTACTTGACTTTCACCACAACACAGCATCCCAGATAATACAGCGAGACTAGCGGAAGAGATAATGTGGCGGACAGAAAATTAAGAAGCCCGGCCTGAATTGTCTAGTACAATATGCTATCTTAGGTTAAACTTACCCCGTCTTTCTCTCTCCAATGCTAAATTTTGGACCTATACATGTGTATACTGACAATAACATGCTTTTCTATTCTATATGTTGTTAATACTTTCAATGCTGCTGCTTTAAACACTTGTAAATGATAGAGGTTCAAGCTGTTAAACCACGCTACGAACCATTTCGCGGACATAAAAACAAGTTATATTACTAACTGGTCCATTGCCAAATGCAGTAGGCACTGATCCAATTAAAATAGGGCCCCCAGGGCTCTATCCTTGCCCCAATCTTATTTGCGCTTTACTTTCTCCACCTTGGTTCTATTTTTAGGAAGTACGGTATTGCATTTAATTTTTATGCCGGTGATTGCCAGATCTATTTTCCCATGGCACAAAATAACACAGTTCAACGTCTCATTGACTGCCTGCACGACATCAAAGCCTGACTTTCAGCTAACTTCCTGAGCCTAAATGAAGACAAAACAGAAGTTATGTTGTTTGGTCCAAGTCGCTCTCCCTCCCCCAACGTTGACCTCGGCACTCTGACCCCGTATCTCAGCGATTGTGTCACAAACCTGGGGGTAAAGTTCAACTCAGATTTTAAATTCAAAAAACTAATCAGCAGCGTTGTTCAAAAAAAGCTTTTATTAATTACGCCAAATAACGAAAGTGAAGCCGCTTCTAACAGGACATGATCTCAAGAAATTAATTCACGCCTTTATCTCGAATGGTTTAGACTACTGCAATGCCCAGTATGTAGGCATTAGCCAGGCCTCCCTCGCCCGCCTGCAGCTCGTGCAGAACTCTGCTGCTCGTCTCCTAACACAGACCCGCAGACGTGAGCACATCACCCCTATATTAGCGTCCCTTCACTGGCTCCCTGTGCGTTACCAAATCAATTTTAAACTCCTCCTATTTGTTTTTAAATGTCTAAACAACCTCGCGCCAACACATCTCTCCGACCTCCGTCAGCCTTACTGCCCCACCCGATCCCTAAAATCAGCCGATCAGCTGCTACTGACGGTCCCTGACACAAGGCTGAAGCTTAGAGGTGACAGAGCTTTTGCCGCTGCTGCTCCCAAGCTCTGGAACGACCTGCCTCTAAGAGGAGTGTTAGACAATCCTCCTGTCTTCCTGTTTTTAAATCTCTCTAAAAAACATACTTTTATTCCATGGCTTTCAACACGGAGTAATATCCATTCTGCAATGGAGCCCCATTATACACCTGCTGTGAACCTGATTTTATGTTTTATTTATTTTATTTATTTATTTTTTATCATGTTCTGTTTGTGTTGTGTTGTGTTTGCTCGGTTCTCGTTTTTTACCTGCCCGTTGTACAGCACTTTGGCTACCACTGTGATAAATTTTAAATGTGCTATATAAATAAAGTTGCTTTGATTTGATTAAAGTAATTATTCAGAAAATAATTGTTTATTTTGCAGAAAGACATGAGGCCATTGTCCTACATCAGAAGGCAATGCTATCTACACAATGACTCGAGCTAACATTGCTCACACATTTCTAACATACTTTTACTTTTCCATTTCATTGTCTCCTCCATTGCCATAAATAGTAGTCACGGAATATTGACAAAAAAAAAATACATCTATCATTGCCAAAAGACGGTGATGCTATTGTCTTACAAGAGAAGGATAAGCTAGCTACACAACAACTCAAACTAACATTGCTCAGGTATCATGCACACATGTCTAACCTGCTGTTATTACTTACCGTTTCAATGTCTCCTCCATTGCCATAGACAGTAGTCACCGATTCCGCCATAAAAAGTTGTTTTTCGAAAAATCTGTCTTTATATTGCGAGAAGACGGTGATGCTATTGTCTTACAGTAGAACGCTAACCCAGCTACACATCAACATGAGCTAACGTTGCTAACATATAATTCACACATTTCTAGCCTACTGTTATTGCTTACAGTTTCATTGTCTTCTCCATTGCCGTAAATAGTAGTCACCGACTCCGCCATTAAACATATTTTTTTAGAAAATCCAGCTTTTTGTGAAAGTTGGTGGGTCAAACTGAACTCTTCTTAGCACACTCGAAACGACTTCTTCACAGTTGAAGGCACACTGCATTAAATCATACAAGTTAAAAGTAAGGTATTTTTTACTTCAGATTAGACTGAAAGTTTTTGAAGCTACGTGCTGATTAAGGCAATCAAACAAAAGAATTGTGTGTCATCGTGGATACGTTGTTGTGGCACAGCTAGTTTTACACAAATTTAGAATGCCTGACTCGTACAATGATGTTTGAGGAAAAATCTAACCAAAAATGGATAACACAATTGAGCAAAATTCCAAACGGACCGTTTGGCAGCTCATGCAAGATACTTTCAAAAATATATTCAAATTTTCCGGACTTATACACATCCCAAATAAACATAAGCAGCTACCAATAGGGAGGAAAAGTTGGTTTTGCATGATTGGGCCCCTTTAATGGTATCAATATAAAGCAAGAACAATCTTTAAATAATTAACCATTTAGAGAGTCCGTATAGTGTGCTGATATTATAAAGTAAGTGTTATTGATTCATTAAAATGCTTCATATTTGGATTAGGGATGTAACAAAATAAAAAAATTATATCACGAAAATGTTTTCGCACATAAAACTCTTGAAACCTAGTACATCAGTTTGTGGAATTAAATTATGGACTGGATTGAGCAAATAAGTCAAACAATGTACGAATATGATCCATTTTTAGAAACTGCTCAAAGTGTTTACAAAGTACAAAAACGAAGAATCCTAACACATTTTGAACTTGTTAAATGAAAAACTTGTTCATTTTATTATGTTTATCCAAACGTATTGGACTATTTAATAGAACGGTTGTATTTACTACACATTCATTTAAGTTGTGTTACAAAATGTGAACAGGAAGTGGACAAATGTGTTAGAAATTTAATGAAAGAGGGGTAGGATTTGATATGCTGTGATTTATTTTTGCTCCTTATTGGACATATTTTTACTACTCTGGCTTTGGGGTTAGAGTGTCCGCCCTGAGATCGGTAGGTTGTGACTTCAAACCCCGGCCGAGTCGTACCAAAGACTATAAACATGGGAGCCATTACCTCCCTGCTTGGCAGTCAGCATCAATGTTTGAAATTGGGGGGTTGAATCACCAAAAATGATTCCCGGGCGTGGTCACCGCTGCTGCTCACTGATCCCCTCACCTCTCAGGGGGTGATCAAGGGTGATGGGTCAAATGCAGAGAATAATTTCGCCACACCTAGTGTGTGTGTGTGACAATCATTGTTATTTTAACTTTAACTTTAACTTTGGACATGTTGTAAAGAGAACAGGATAATATGTTAAATATGTGATGTATTGTAACTGTATCCATGTTTGAAATAAACTCAAACCAAGCAACGGTTATCATTATTGCGGTATTGTTGAATGTGCTTCAAAAGTAAAAGTAAGTACTATACACGGGTTGAAATCTTTTAACCAAGCTATTGTTTCAAAATAATGAAAATGATCCATTTTAATGGCTAATCTTTTATTCTAAGAATTATTTTGTACTTTAATATTAATAATTATTTAAATGAAAAGTGTGTCACAAATAATCTATTTATTATTTCTGTTGTGCGTTCTGGTGTCGTACTCAGTCCAGAGGTCCTTGAACATACTGTAAAAACACCTCCGTCTCGTCTTTCTCAAATTATAAAACGATCACTCTGTTCTTAGGGAGCACAGCCTGTACATTCAATGTGCACAATTGAATAGCTTAGTTACCCAGACAGAAATGTGTTTATATAAGTTTAAATTAGGGTATGTCATTTTTTAAAGGGGAAAGACGTTATTGTCTGTTGTTTTCATGTTAGCATTTAATTTAGCGAGCTGGCCCCTGTTAGTCTGTGAGTTTAGCAAGTGCAGCTATTGATCAAGTTTTTTGCTAGTTTTATTTTAAAATGGTAATACTAACCATCTAGAGCAGGGGTGTCAAACTCAAATACAGAGCGGGCCAAAATTTTAAACTGAACGAAGCCGCGGGCTGAGGTTGAACAAATTATTCCTTTAATAGGGACCCAAACAAGTTTTGCATTGAATATTGACCAAGCAAGGCTTATATAACTTTATAGTGACATGCAAAATCGAGTTTAAAATAATAATTAAAAAATATCAATGGCATATCAAATAAAATAAAAATACAAATTGAATGCCTCTTTTCGGCGGCGGGTTTGAGTTGGGGCGGGGTTTGGTGGTAGCGGGGGTATATATTGTAGAGTCCCAGAAGAGTTAGTGATGCAAGGGGTTCTGGGTATTTTTTTGGTTGTGTTTATGTTGTTTATGTTGTGTTACGGTGCGGATTTTCTCCCAAAATGTGTTTGTCATTCTTGTTTGCTGTGGGTTCACAGCGTGGCGTATATTTGTAACAGTGTTAAAGTTACCTGTATGGCTGTTGACCAAGTATGCCTTGCTTAGACTTGTGTGTGTGTATGAGCCGCATATATTATGTGAGTGGGCCGGCACGCTGTTTGTATGGAGGAAAAGCGGACGTGGTGACATGTAGAGAACGCCAAAGGCAGTGCTTTTACGGCCCGCCCCCAATATTATTGTCCGGGTAGAAACCGGGAGAAATTCGGGAGGGGCACTGAACTTTGGGAGTCTCCCGGGAAAATCGGAAGGGTTGGCAAGTAAGAGTATTAGCGGTGAATGCGGTGTTACAGCGGCGGGGCCAGCTCTAATGTTAATGTGATATTCCCTCAAGGGCCAAGTGAAATTACACGGCGGGCCAAATTTGGCCCGCGGGCCAGAGTTTGACACCCATGATCTAAAGTTTCTTTTGACCGCAGCTAGCAATAATACAGTTTATCGTTACATCCCTAACTTTGATACATTTGATGAGGATTTGAAAAAAGTGAATATATTTCTTTTTTGTTACATTATTTTATGTACTTGATGAGGTGGCGACTATTCTAGGATGTACCCCGCCTACCGCCCAAATGCAGCTGAGATAGGCTGCAGCGACCCCAAAAGGGACTGGCAGTAGAAAATGGATGGATGGATGGATATAGATTAGCTACACGTGTTATTTATTTTTAGTTTGGTAAAAATTAACTGATGATATATATTTTGTAAATATCAAGTACAAATCCAAACAGCTCAGTTTGGGTTCGGAGGTTCCTATTTTTTGGCCCACCTTTAAGTCCGGATGCAAATTTAGAAAGCCTGGAGCAATACAAGCACCAGCATCCTGAAAAATAAGCTGCCCACAGTGCATCAAAGTGATTTTTTTTTTCAGGATCAGAGCGTACTCTCATCTTTTATGGATTTAGTTCAATTGAACATTCAGCCTGGCTAAATGATTCACATTGGTGGACAGCTCATCCCAGTCCTTTAAAGAAACACTGTACCAAATTATCGCTCTCTCTCTGCGCCAACGTCCAATCCCTCTTTGTTTGCGTGCCATTGTCGGGTTTGTGCACAAATTAAATGGAAATTGCATTGTATTTACATTGCTTTTTGTGCACACAGAGGACTGCCTTGTAAAGCGGTAATACATAAAGAGGTTTGGATGAGAAATAGCTACAGAGCAGGCAGTTGTCATGGCGATGACTTTAAAGGGAAATGATTCCCCTGTAATGGTGTTTTACGCATGCATGTGAGTACACTGCAGCCTCTGGTAGTGTAAGCAAAATAAGGATGGTTGCTAGCCTGTAATCAATAATGGATTATGAAAACCTGGGAAGTGAAAGTACAATTTGGGATTGAGATTGTGGCATAACTCTTCATAAGTGAGTATGCACAGCATATTTAACCAATAAATTATACTAAACCTTGTTAGAAAAAGCACATGTCCCATATTTACACACTCTTGGTCACTAGAGTTTTGAAACTATTTTAGTAAAGTTAGTGAAAACAATGACTGTGCCACCACTACAAAGAGTAGCACTAAGGCTGCGTGGCTCAGTTGATAGAGAGGCCATGCCCGCAACTTGAGGGTTTCAGGTTCGATCCCTGCTTCCACCATAGATGGGCAACAACTTTACACACTTGCTCCCAGTGTGAGTGGTCACACTGGTTTAAACGTAGCTTAAAATGTAGATAATCGGTTCCACTATGTAAAGCGCTTTGAGTTTCTAGAGAAAAGCGATAAATAATTATGATTAACTTTATTACACTAGCACGAGTATAGAATATATATATATATATATATGTATATATATATATATATATATTATTATTAAAGACCTAGTCAACATACAGCTACACAAGTTCTATTCTATGCCTGCCACATTATGTTAAATGGTTTGGGAAAGACTGGAAATACTTTGCTTGAATACAGCACTTTTAGACAAAACATACTGTATCTTTCAAACTTTAATATTCGATGATGCAATATACTCCAAGCATTTTTTTGTTTTATTTGAATATCTGCTCTGCGCCTTGACTTAGAATTTCAAACAAAGTTATCCATCAATTTGTTAGTAGAAAATATAATAATCAAAAAAGTTCCTATGCAAATTGGTTAATGATGCTATATTCTTATACATTCACTGTTACAGGCGGCCATAATCGCGATGTTTGCCACCCTTCCTTCAGAATAATTAGCCCGAAAAGTAAATCTAAATTAAAATATATTCAATTAAAAAATAGTAATTTTAATTGTGTATATATATCCAGCCATTTTCTATCGCTTATTCCCTTTGGAGGCACTGGTGCCTATCTCAGCTACATTTGGGCGGAAGGCGGCGTACACCCTGGACAAGTCGCCACCTCATCGCAGATATATATATATATATATATATATATATATATATATATATATATATATATATATAGTCTGTTACGAATCGGGTGACACCTACGTGAATTGTCGGCAATTGCTGGCGCTAAATTTGCTTGTGCATAAAAAACTCACAACTAGGAATTGATTTTCATTGTTCATTTGAAAGAGCTGTTTAAAGAGCTTGATGTCATTACATCAACAAAACCACAGGATGGCTGTGTAACGATATCAATTAATATTCATATCATTTCCTTATTCCTTTTTTTACATACAAAATTTATATTAGAAATTGTAAATAGTGCAAAATAAATGAACACAGGCAAAAACTACCAATCGTCAAATTTGCGATACACCGTTCGGATGTGTCATCAACATGCATTATTGCAATATAACGACTGTATTGAAAACAAAACGTATATTGTATATTGTCCATATCGCCAAACCCTATCATACTTTGTATATTATCAATTCAAAAAGGGAGATACAGACAATAGAAATTCTGACACTAAAAAGCTGCACTTTGCACTTCTGCACCGTTTTATTTTTAATAAATAATCCTAGTGTGTGAATGTGAGTGTGAATGTTGTCTGTCTATCTGTGTTGGCCCTGCGATGAGGTGGCGACTTGTCCAGGGTGTACCCCGCCTTTCGCCCGATTGTAGCTGAGATGGGCGCCAGCGCCCCCCGCGACCCCGAAAGGGAATAAGCGGTAGAAAATGGATGGATGGATTCTGGTTTATTTCAATGTGGCACATTTTTCAATAATGTGGAAATTGTGGCTCTATGGGTCACATTCACCTGCAACAAAGATTTACAGCTTCAAGAGCCGCAATTATCTTTGAAGTTATCTTTATTTCCTTTTTGTCCTATTTATTTCATGCCCTAGTTTTAGTTTTACTTTTTCAGATTTCCTGGGAAATGATTAGCTGCCGTGTTGTTGTTATTGTTTTTTTAACCACTTGCCCTTGCAGTCCTTGTCATATTTGAACAGCATATTTCATACTGGGATGAGATCCTCTGTTCACCTTTTGAATTGTGCTGCTTAGGCCTTAACAAATGAAATAAGGCCTCGGAGCCGATATTTTGGCACTGTTTTGGCTCATACATGTTTGATGAGAATGCCTAATCAGGCATAAAGGCTCATGAGAAAATGGCCAATGGTAGACGGGCATGAGTAAAGGCACTAAGGAATCAAGCCTGGGGAGAAAGTGAGGAGGGGTAGTGTGTGCGTGTTCGTGAGGGTCTTCAGGAAAGAGTAGGGCGCAGTGATTACTTGCTGCTTAGGTAGCACTGCATTACAGATGAGGATTTAAAATGGCCCAGATAAACTAATCTATGATTAACTCGGGCACGGCTGGCTCGCCAATCTGCCAACAGCTGTAGTCGGGGGAGATTTACAAAATTACGGGATGTCCAAACATTTGACATGCAGCGGATAATATATTGAGGTACGCTGTGGGAGCCTGGGTGGGTGGTTGTTGTTGGCGGCTTGAGTGTTGTGTAAACTCAGGTGACAGCCAGTGCCTGACTGCCTGGGGTTAGAATAAATTAAGGAAAACATTTAATAAGGATCGTAAAGGACATTTGTTTCTTTTGACTATGAAAAAATTAACTTTGTCATTAGGATTTGAGAGCGCAGTGCCAAGCAGGTCTTATCACGAAAGCTACAGTTATATATACAGTCGTGGTCAAGAGTTTACATAGACTTGTAAAGAACATAATGTCATGGCTGTCTTGAGTTTCCAATCTTTTCTACAACTCTTATTTTTTGTGATAGAATGATTGGAGCACATACTTGTTTGTCACAAAAAAACATTCATGAAGTTTGGTTCTTTTATGAATTTATTATGGGTCTACTGAAAATGTGACCAAACCTGCTGGGTCAAAAGTATACATACAACAACATACATCATCAAGTTTGCTTCATGGCATGGCCTCTTAACTTCATGTGAGAGAGTATGATTGACGACACCTGTTGAATTCTCTGAGCCCATTTAAATAAGGTCCATGTGATGCAGTCATTAGACTCGGTTACAAACGCGACAATGGCAAAGTCAAAGGAACTCAGCACAGATTTGCAAAAAAGGAATCATTGACTTGAACAAGTCAGGAAAGTCACTTGGAGTCATTTCAAAGCAACTTAAGGTCCCAAGAGCAACTGTGCAGACATTTGGTCGTAGATATAAAGAACATGGCACAGTTTCAGTGTCTCCCCCAGAAATTTTGTTAGATAAGGTAATGGGAGGGGGCGTCGCCCAGCAGCAGGATGGGGAAGGGTGGGTGTAAGGAACAGTGTCGCCATCACGTCTTCACCTCATCGCTGCCACCACAGCCTGGGGGGGCAATAAACTACATACTCTGATTACATTGGACACATTTTTTATTAAACAATAACCAAATCACAATATCTTATAATAAATACAAATATTAAAGAAATAAAGAAGCCTACAATTTTCAGTTGTGTTCTCTGCTCCATTTGCAGAATGGCGATGTACGATATATATCTCGATATTTTTTCCATAAAGTATAAACAAAACACAAAACGGTCCTAGTTACCTGAGATATTAAATATGTAATTATTATGACTTAGTAAGTCAATATTTTGACTTAGTAATTTGATGTTAGTTCGTCTAAATTGTCAGATGATCGCTTCCCTGATGTTTCCATCATGTCCAGAAGTCTCTTCTTTTTAAAGTTAAAGTCAAAGTACCAATAATTGTCACACACATACGAGATGTTGCGAAATTATTCTCTGCATTTGACCCATCACCCTTGATCACCCCCTGGGAGATGAGGGGAGCAGTGGGGAGCAGCAGTGCCGCGCCCGGGAATCATTTATGGTGATTTAACCCCCAATTCCTTTTCTGGACGTTTTCTTCTGCTGCATTCCGCAACTTTCTCTCAGTTTTCGTTTTAGTCTGTCGTGCTTATGGCTGTTGAGCTTTGCGTGTGTGTCAATAAAGTGTGTCAATAAATCACTTTGAGGTCATTTAATTTTGACAGAAATACAAAATATTAAATGCAACTGCAGTGTTACTTAACTCAATATTATTTATTACAAGAAACTACTCAAAGCATTTTTAATACAATCCTATTTAAATACATCCAAACCAGCTGAACTTTAATATATGCTTGCCATCTTGACTTCTGATTCCAAAGCAAGTATTTTTTGTCACACTGTTGTCAAACAATGATCATATTCAAACAAATGGGTTAAAATATGATTCCACATTGTTGAAAATGGTCATCTGAGAGCATTTGTAATTGCAGTGCAGTTCATTTAAAATGTTTTGATGCCCGAGATATACATTTATCTGCCTTTTAACAATATTATTGTGACGCGTTGGTCGCATGGTGATGCGGGTTTCGTTCTCCCAAGGATGCACTCAGGCTTCGGACACAGCATGCAGGTAGGAAAAATGATTTATTAAGAAATAAAACAGACTTTGACAAAACTAACAGAACTAGCATGGGAGGTAGAAAACAAATAGGGCTTCGCATGGAAGCTAGCATAAACGGAACCGGGAACAGAAGTAGTCACCTGCTGCGTGTAGCAAATTAGGAAGCAAGGCTGAATGAACGGAGAAGGCAGGCTTAAATAAAGACAGCAATCCAAAAACACAGGTGTGCATCAGGAGCAAGCAGCAGGTGAAAACAATAAGCAACCATGGAAACAAACTGAGAAGTGCACAAACAAACTCAAAAATCTAAACATAATATGATCCGGGCAGCAGATCATGACAATTACTTCCTAGCAATGAAGTTAGCGCCCACATAGCTGAAGTAGAGCTCTTCTCTCTTTCACCACAGAAGATTGTGCATTGTTCCCATTGGAATGTTGCTGCTCTTGTACATCATTGGGCATATCTTTGTCTGTGACCTGGCTGTCAAGGGTTAATGGAGAATCCCAACTCCTGTGAGAGCTTGTGTCAATATCTGATGTTTCGATTCCAAATTGAATGGATGTAGTTGATGGAGAATCGTCCTAGATCTGCTGGCATGGTTGGAAGTACAACAAAACAACTCTACCGTAACCACTTCTTCCGCCTGCGTCGACTGCTTGTCTGTACTTTCCACGAATCGCTTTCAGTTAAGTGTCGATAGTTGTTTTTGTGATGTTCTCTTTCCGATGTGTAAATTCCTCAGATGTCCCTCTAAGTCCGTACCACTCCAAAAATAGGGTAAGAATATCACTATACTTGGATTGGCAAGTTTCCCAGTCAACACTTTGTTGAGTTTTGTTAACTTTAAACTCCAAAACAATGCTTAAAAGCAGCTCTACTTCTGTCAGTCCACATATATAATTATTTCTTGCCGTGACCCGCCATTTTTGCTATATGAAGCCTCTGAGAAAATTTGGCATGCCACCCAAAATCCTCAGCAACTTCTATAGAAGTACGGTTGAGAGTGTCCTTACCAGCTCACTCACGGCCTGGTATGGAAACTGCACTGCTAAGGACAGGAAGGCACTCCAGGGAGTGATTAAAACTGTTCAGTACATATCAGGAGCAGCATTCTATATGGTGTATCATGATATATTATTTAGTCTGTAAATCATACCAGAACCATTTTTAAAACGGGTTAAAAGGCTCCTACTTTGATGAATGCCGTAAGATATTGACTCATGTCCAGTTATATTATTCTGTCAAAACTATTATTAATCTACTTGTTAATTTACTCTTCGTAGCTGCTTATTTTTTGCTTTAACACAATGTAAAATACATATTCTTCTGTTGTTTGGCTTGTTAGTTCATTATAGTATTGAGCAGTACTACAAATGTAGGAATTGACCCAGGACTAATTAGTTACAGGGGCAGTATCAGTCATACCAATGCTGAAAAAGATACTTCAAAATTTCAAGATCATTGAAAGATTACATTTTTTTTATCACAATTGTAATTAGACAAAAACGCAGGATGTTTGTGTGCTAGTGGATTCATTCCATAATTTTTTTTTTCTTGAAGTCCTCCTGTGTCCAGGGACTTTGAGTTTGTAAACAATAACACAAAGACAAAATATGTTTTTTCTTGATGATAAAAAAATAGCAATCTAACCACTGCAGTATTGACTCATTGAAACTTTTATTAGTAGATTGTACAGGAGAGTACATATTCCGTACGATTGACCACTAAGTAGTAACACCCCAATAAGTTTTTCAACTTGTTTAAGTCGGGGTCCACGTTAATCACTTCCTGGTACAAATATATACTATCAGCATAATACAGTCATCACACAAGTTCATCATCAGAGTATACACATTGCGTTATTTACAATCCGGGGGGTGGGATGTGGTTGATATTCGCACTTCAGTCATCAACAATTGCATTATCTGAGAAATGGACATTGAAACAGTGTAGATCTGACTTTGTAGGATATGTACAGCGAGCATTGAACACAGTATTAAGTATACACTGAAACTATCATTGGAACTGTTACTGTCGATATTTGCAATGATCAGCCCAACTTCTGTTAGCATATCCTCCTACCGTGTGAAGTGTAGCATATTTAGTCATCCGTCCTTCAGGTATTATTGTTGTAAGAAATGGAGTTTATTTGCCAAAATGGAGGCAATGATTGCTAACTTAGAAGTGACTTTGCACTGTGAAGGGATGTTAGCCGCTGGCAAGAATGCTGCAGTGCGTTGAGGACATGTTCGTTTTTAGGACAAATTTGCAGGACACATCTAGAATGTTCCATCAATATGCAGGATCACAACCGTATTAAAAAGGTCTATCGTTGTTAATAAAACGATAAATTAATATAATACATGTCGCGTGGCCCTTTATAAATATATACAATATGTAAATACATTTTGGGTTTTTCAGTGTACTTTTGTCTACATGCTAATGATATTACCATCAGCTTAAGAGTTAAACAGTGTCTTGATTGAAGTGCTTTTGTGCAAGGTATTGTCAGTAAGTACTGCAGCAATCATCTTTAAATCCTACTTTGTAGGGCACATGAATCATCGGTAGGTTACAAACCCTTCCCACATTAGTCATATGTTCTTTGAAACGTCCAAAGAGGAGTAGGCGCATGTGCCTCCTCCAAGGTAATGTGATTGCGTTTCAATATTCACTCAGACACTGGAGAATAGTCCGATAGACTGCTATTTTTATTCTCCTGTGTGATTAGTCACTCACTTGACGAGGGCTGTCATTGGAAATCATTGTCATCTCTTTAGACAGCTCCTCAGTTTGTCCAAATGATGAGTTATTTGTCTTTTTGGGAAGAATACAGCCCATCATTTATTGAGAAGGAAGACAGTTTATCAATAATTGCACAACTTTTGTTAATGGCCTCTTAAGTGAAGGATATTTTGTGTTTTGACACCACCTAAAAAGCCTCAAATATAGCGTCATAATAAAAGTAACCACGCCCACTTCCACATGGTAGATGCTGATAATACAACAGACTGTGAATGAGGACTAATCGAGCTTTCAATGATTGATTGGTGCTATTTACAGTCTTGTTTTTAAATGCAAAACAACCCTAATATATGAGAGAGGCAGAATCTTGGTCTTTTTAGGATAATTATTTTTTCTCTTTCCAGTTAGGTTATGTTTAAAGCACATTGTTGATCAAAGTTTACAGTTTAAGTTAAATCTAGTATTACAAACAACTGCAGTGCACTATTTAAATACAACTAGCTGAAGCGCTGTTCATTTAGCTCAGCTCGTTTGCCAACATGAAACTTAGACATACATCCACTACATCTACAAACCCCGTTTCCATATGAGTTGGGATATTGTGTTAGATGTAAATATAAACTGAATACAATGATTTGCAAATCCTTTTCAACCCATATTCAATTGAATGCACTACTAAGACAATATATTTGATGTTCAAACTCATAAACTTTATTTTTATTTTTTTTGCAAATAATAATTAACTTAGAGTTTCATGCCTGCAACATGTGCCAAAGTAGTTGGGAAAGGGCATGTTCACCACTGTGTTACATCACCTTTTCTTTTAAAAACACTCAAACGTTTGGGAACTGAGGAAACTAATTGTTGAAGCTTTGAAAGTGGAATTCTTTCCCATTCTTGTTTTATGTAGAGCTTCAGTCGTTCAACAGTCCGGGGTCTCCGCTGTCTTATTTTACGCTTCATAATGCGCCACACATTTTCCATGGGAAGGAAAGTACCCGCACTCTTTTTTTACGAAGCCACGCTGTTGTAACATGTGCTGAATGTGGCTTGATAATAATAATAATAATGGATTAGATTTATATCGAGCTTTTCTATTATTAGATACTCAAACACTCACAGATTAGTGGGAACCCATCATTCATTCACACCTGGTAATGGTAAGTTACATCTGTAGCCACAGCTGCCCTGGGATAGACTGACGGAAGCGTGGCTGCCAGTTTGCGCCTACGGCCCCTCCGACCACCACCTATCATTCATTCATTCACCAGTGTGAAGTGTCCTGCCCAAGGACACAACAACAGCAACTTGGATGTCAATAGGCAGGGAGCGAACCTGCAACCCTCAGGCTTCTGGCCCGGCCGCTCTACCCACTATGCCATGCCGCCCAATAGGGGCGGCATGGCATAGTGGCGTGGCTTATTTCAGCATTGTCTTGCTGAAATAAGCAGGGGCGTCCATGAAAAAGACGGCGCTTAGATGGCAGCATATGTTGTTCCAAAACCTGTATGTACCTTTCAGCATTAATGGTGCCTTCACAGATGTGTAAGTTACCCATGCCTTGGGCACTAATGCACCCCCATACCATCACCAATGCTGGCTTTTTAACGTTGTGTAGATAACAGACTGGATGACACAATGTCGAATATTTCCAAAAACAATTTGAAATGTGGACTCGTCAGACCACAGAACACTTTTCCACTTTGCATCAGTCCATCTTAGATGATCTCGGGCCCAGAGAAGCCAGTGGCGTTTCCGGATGTTGTTGATAAATGGCTTTCGTTTTGCATAGTATAGCTTTAACTTGCACTTACAGATGTAGCGACAAACTGTATTTAGTGACAGTGGTTTTCTGAAGTGTTCCTGAGCCCATGTGGTGATATCCTTTTGAGATTTTTGATACAGTGCCGTCTGAGGGATAAAAGGTCACGGTCATTCGATGTTTGTTTCAGGCCATGCCGCTTACGTGGAGTGATTTTTCCAGATTCTCTGAACCTTTTGATGATATTATGGACCGTAGATGTTGAAATCCCTAATTGTCTTGCAATTGCACTTTGAGAAACGTTGTTCTTAAACTGTTTGACTATTTGCTCACGCAGTTGTGGACAAAGGGGTGTACCTCGCCCCATCCTTTCTTGTGAAAGACTGAGCATTTTCTGGGAAGCTGTTTTTATACCCAATCATGGCACCCACCTGTTCTCAATTAGCCTGCATACCTGTGGAATGTTCCAAATAAGTGTTTGATGAGTATTCCTCAACTTTATCAGTATTTATTGCCACCTTTCCCAACTTCTTTGTCATGTGTTGCTGGCATCAAATTCTAAAGTTAATGATTATTTGCAAAATAAAAAGTGTTTATCAGTTTGAACATCAAATATGTTGTATTTGTAGCATATTCAACTGAATATGAGTTGAAAATGATTTGCTAATCATTGTATTCCGTTTATATTTACATCTAACACAATTTCCCAACTCATGTGGAAACGGGGTTTGTACTTCCACTATGACAAATTATCTGGATTGCATTCTCACAATCTTGATATGGATAAGAAATAATCTGATAATTGATCACTGAATTTTTTACCAATCAGAGATATGTCAACTAATACCCATGCCCAATCTTTCCCCAATTTAAATAGCAAAGAAATGCTGACTTATTTATAGGAGAACTGCACTTTTTTGGGAATTTTTCATATCGTTTACAATCAATATGTAACGACTTGGTCACATAGTGATGCGGATTCGTTCTCCCAGGAATGCTGACAAGCCTCGGACACAGCGGGAAGGTAAGAACAAATGATTTATTTAAAATTAAATCAGACTATGACAAAGCACAGAAGATAAAAGAAAATAACTTAGCATGGAAACTAGCATAAACCAAAGAGCCTAGCGTGGAATCTAGCAAGTAGCGAGCAGGAACACAGAAGTTGTTACTTGTTGCGTGAAAACAAACTACGAAGCCAGACAGAAGGAACGGAGAAGGCCGGCTTAAATAAAGACAGTAATCACAAATTAAGGTGTACGTCCGGAACAAGCGGCAGGTGAAACCAATACGAAGTGCACAAACAAACTCAAAAATCTAAACTTAATATGATCCGGGAAGCGGATC
The DNA here is from genome assembly GCF_033978795.1 of Nerophis ophidion. NCBI lineage: Eukaryota > Metazoa > Chordata > Actinopteri > Syngnathiformes > Syngnathidae > Nerophis > Nerophis ophidion. The sequence continues at coordinate 34,857,366 of NC_084625.1, read as the reverse complement.
ATAACACAATATGAAAGACAGGATGGCGGATATACTTTTTTTTTAATGCAATCTAGATATTAAATAAACTTAAAAAGTTGGCAGCCCCACTATTCCTCTCATAAAATCCAACAAACGTTCAAAAAGCAGCAACAATACTCAATTTACATTACATGTCTTGAATTTAAACCAAGTATTAGTGATATTGTTATTATCAAAATCAGAATCAGAAATACTTTAATACTCCCTGAGGGGAAATTAATATTTTCAGCACAATTCAATTCAAGAGCAGACAAACATTACAGGGAGACAGAACAGGATCTGCCAATTTCCGGTGCCCCTTACAAAAAAAGTGACAAACAGGTAAACGCTTGGGAGTGAGAAAAAAAAAAAATCAGTCTAAGCCTGGGCCCCTGGAGAGGGGATCCGGACAGAGGCCAAGAAAAGAAAAACCTCAAAGCCTTAGCACACATAAACATGTGTAAGAGGGAAACATCAAAAAACACAAAGGACATTAAAAGAGCAGAGCTCATGCAACCACCCATTTCTACAAACAGCCACAAAAGTAAAACAAAAAAACTAAACATATACACTGTGGTGGCCTCTACTGTGTTCTGCACCATCATCTGCTGGGATGGGGGAAGCATGGCCAGAGACAGGAGCAGACCCAACAAAGCAAGAGAGCCGACTCCATCCTCGGCCGCCCACCAACTCTCGGCCAGTGTCCAGTCCGCATGGATGAGCGAGGATACGTGCAAGAAAACTGAGGTGTCCGATACCTGCTCATTCAGCCAAGACACTATGAAGCTTGTCTGTGCTAGCTCTGCAACACTGTCTCTTCATCTGCATCTCCTCCAGTCTCTCAAAACTGACTCTGGTGTGGCAGAGACCCAGCAGCTGGTCTCCATAGCCAAAAGGCTCCCGGGAGGCAGATCCAGAATTTCACAAAAAAGCACAGCAGAAGTCATGAAAGTGCAACCCCTTGTCACACAGTCCCAAAGGGTCCTGTACCAAAAGGCAAAAAAAACACATGAAAATAAGAGGGACTAATCCACTGGTCTATAGCAGTGTTTTTTAACCGTAGGGCCCATTGTTGGGCCACAAGCGCCCCAAATAGGGCCGCCTGAAAATATATGTTTCTTAGCTGTGGTCCGTAATTACAATTATTAATTAATTATAAGCTCTAACACAGACAAACTATTTATAGCAGCGACGTAATGACTTCCGTGTCTCCCTATGTTCCATCAACGATTGGTCTGCTGTTACCTTGCTTCCCTGCTCCCCGTAAGTTTATTTTAGATCATAAACCATTATGGGTGTAACGGTACGTGTATTTGTATTGAACCGTTTCGGTAAGGAGGTTTTGTGTACCGAACGAGTACACATGCTACCAGCGACCAGGCTAGGACAACATGTATAAGCCAGAGCTGGAAGACCCTCCTGCCTCGTTAAGATCTCCCATTTGGGAACACTTTGGCTGCGCAATACAACAATGGAGGACGGAGGTTTGCCGAGATGGTTCAGCAGCATCTTCTGACAACACGTCAAACATGTGTTGCACCTTTCCTGCTTCCGGCTCCAAGACACTCCTCCAGGGCTTATGTATTCTCGGGGGCAAAACCATTCACTCTACCCGGCAGTGGGTCTCCACAGCTCCGGACTCCAGGATAAATGAAGAGTCTGGCAATTAGTTGCAAATCGTGGCTTTATTGAGGTCTTGCACACAGCCAAGCCAACAAAACACCAGCCACTCCCGCACTCGGCCGCTCCCTCACCTCGCTCGCCCACACACTCACCTCACATGCTGTCACATATTAAAGGGCCACACACAAATACGCTACTCTCAAAACACAGTGGTTCTCAACCGTTTTTCAGTGATGTACCCCCTGTGAACATTTTTTTAATTCAAGTACCCCCTAATCAGAGCATAGCATTTTTGGTTGAAAAAAAGAGATAAAGAAGTAAAATACAGCACTATGTCATCAGTTTCTGATTTATTCAATTGTACAACAGTGCAAAATATTGCTCATTTGTATTGGTCTTTCTTGAAATATTTGGAAAGAAAGATATACAAATAACTAAAAACTTGTTGAAAAATAAACAAGTGATTCAATTATAAATAAAGATTTCTACACATAGAAGTAATCATCAACTTAAAGTGCCCTCTTTGGAGATCGTATTAGAGATCCATCTGGATTCATCAACTTAATTCCAAACATTTCTTCACAAAAAAATAAATCTTTAACATCAATATTTATGGAACATGTCCATAAAAAATGGTGGACGGTGTCGATGAACTTAAACAAGTTGAAAAACTCAGTGGTCAATTGTACAGAATATGTACTGTACTGTGCAATCTACTAATAAAAGTCTCAATCAATCAATCAAAAAAAGCACTTTATACGCAGAAAGGTTTTGTTAAGACACCATTCTGAGTCTTATCTTGTTTAGTTTTTATTTTATATATATTGACCACATTAACCCTGGCAATTGACCCTGTGTGTATATGTATGTTATACTATTGTTCATAAATTTGGTAAATAAATAACAAAAAAAATTATATTTTGTTGTTTTCTTACTGTACCGAAAATGAACCGAACCGTGACCTCTAAACCGAGGTACGTACCGAAACGAAATGTTTGTGTACCGTTACACCCCTATATATCATGCATCTCACCTGGACATGAGACATCCGACAAGTTACGACACTTTGACAGCCAATTTAGGACCCAGATCTGGTGAGAACGACACTGAAAGCGCTTGTTGCCCACCCTGTTTCTTCACGAGGATTATGACACATTCTTCACCTAAATGGGAATATATGAACATCCCAGCAGTTGGCACCGTAAGTGATGTATTATTATGTTTGTTGGCTCTGATTAAGTCTGCAGCGAGCAAAAATCAGTGGTGAAGAAGAAAAAGGAAACATGATATGTTTTTGAAATTAATGCTTACATTGTGTACATAAAACCCTAATGGAGGCCTTTGGATGTTTTTAGGGCCTCTATAGGCAGAATTGCACGGCTCCAATAGGCTCCATTGTAAGCGGACTTTTGATCAAATGTATTTAATATTTAGAATGCATTAAAAAAAAAATCCATCCATCGTCATGTCTTTCAAAATGATTGTGAACAATAGGCAAAATTCCCAAAAAATTTGCAGTTTCCCACTAAGAGTATGATCATATGAGAACATCTTATCAATATCTGCTGACTGTTGTTCATTCTGAAACTGTTGAAGGTCCTTGTACCTCTATCTACAGTCAAGTTCAAGCTCCAGTCAGCCTTTTCCTGGCATACTTTGTTGGTCAGGGTGTCCTGGTTTTCATAAACTCCTCCTCCTTTGCCAAATTCCTCCTGAAGTGTGTTCCTTGACCCAGACATACCCTTCCCTAGAAGTGAAAAGATTGTCCTTGAAATGTTCACTGCATCTGGTTACTTTCCCTGTTTTCCATTTTATATGCTGGCATGCAATTTGTGCTCATGTTTTTTTGAAAAAACTCAATCTACAGTTGTCATTAAAGGCTTACTGAAATGAGATTTTCTTATTCAAACAGGGATAGCAGGTCCATTCTATGTGTCATACTTGATCATTTTGCAATATTTCCATATTTTTGCTGAAAGGATGTAGTAGAGAACATCGACGAAAAAGTTCGCAACTTTTGGTCGCTAATAAAAAAGCCTTGCCTGTACCGGAAGTAGCAGACGATGTGCGTATGACGTCACGGGTTGTGGAGCTCCTCACATCCGCACATTGTTTACAATCATGGCCACCAGCAGCGAGAGCGAGTCGGACCGAGAAAGCGACGATTTCCCCATCATTTGAGCGAGGATGAAAGATTCGTGGATGAGGAAAGTGAGAGTGAAGGACTAGAAAAAAAATAGACGGCAGAGCGATTCAGATGTTATTAGACATATTTACTAGGATAATTCTGGAAAATCCCTTGTCTGCTTATTGTGTTACTAGTGTTTTAGTGAGATTATATGGTCGTACCTGTACAACATAAAGATCGGAGGGGTGTGACCGCCAGTTTCTCCAAGGGAAGCCACATTTCTCGACGAGGCGAAGGCAGCCGATGCTTCCTCCACGTTGGAAGCATCCGACGGTCGGGGGCGGCCGGTGGGAGGAGGCAAGGTAATCCGCAGCTGCTTCGACAGGTGCAGGTGGAACGACGCAAGCTCTCCGCTCATGTCTACGGTAAGAGCCCACTTATTACCACCATTTTCTCACCGAAACCTGCCGGTTGACATGTGGTAGGGAACCATGTTCGCTTGACCACTCTGTTCCACAGTAAAGCTTCACCGTCATCTTTCGGGAATGTAAACAAGGAAACACCGGCTGTGTTTGTGTTGCTAAAGGCGGCCGCAATACATCGCTTCCCACCTACATCTTTCTTCTTTGATGTGTCCATTATTAATTGAACAGATTGCAAAAGATTCAGCAACACAGAAGTCCATAATACTGTGGAATTATGCGATGAAAAGAGACAACTTATAGCTGTAAACGGTGCTGGACAAAAATGTCCTCTACAAGGCGTGACGTCATTCGCACGCGTCAAAATACCGCAACGTTTTAGCATGATACTTCCGCGCGAAACTTATAATTGCAATTTAGTAAACTAAACCGGCCATATTGGCATGTGTTGCAATGTTAAGATTTCATCGTTGATATATAAACTATCAAACTGCGTGGTTGGTAGTAGTGGGTTTCAGTAGGCATTTAAGTTCTGCTTGATGACTCCTTATATGTATTTACAGTGCAAAGTTTTAATTTGTGTTTGTAGTGGTGCAAGTTAAATGTTCAATCAATACTTGTTTCTACTGACTGGACTTAACAGTGTTTCACCTAGTGTTGAGATAAAACAGGGATAGTTTTATTTTAGTTTCAATTAGGTGAAAAGGGTCATAGTATGTTTTTTCCCCTATTTTAAAACACTTCATTTGGTCTACATAACATATGATAAAGGTTCCTTGTGAACAATTTGCATTAATTTGGTTTTACAGACCCATTACTAAGCCATATTTTTACTCCCTTTGAGAACAAGCAGTTTTGAGATGCAGAGTTTTTCAAAGCAAATAAAAACCTCCTTACCAAGCTCCCTCACACTTAGTCAGCATTCACCCCCGCCCCGCAGAAATGTTTTGTAGTTATGTAGCTTTCTTGCTTTTTATTGTGCACTTTGGACATTGATGACAGGCACCAGCCATCGGTTTAGAGTGACTGTCACTACAACACATCATCCCAGATAGTCTAGCGAGATCTACGGTATCACCATGTTTTATTGTCGGCCCAATAAAGAGACTATGCAGGCGGATGAGAATAATGAATTACCTAGACATATCCATGTGTATATTGACAGTAAAATGTTTTTTTTTTTAATGTTTATTATGTTAATTATTGCACTGCTGCTGATTTGAGCACTTGTAAACAATGAAGGCTCAAGCTGACTGCAGTAAACCATGCTACGAGCAACATAGCAAACATAATAACAGATTATTACACTAACTGGTCCATTTACAAACACAGTAGGCTTTGACCCAATTAAAAATATTTATTTCGGAAAAACTTTTTATTTTGCCGGTAGACAGTGATGCTATTGTCTTACAGTAGAAGGCTTAGCTAGCTACACAAAAACTCCAGCTTTCATTGGTAACACATAATTTACACATTTCTAACCTATTATTTCTTACCGCTTTCGTCTCCCCAATTGCCATATATAATGTAGTAGTCACCGAGCCCGCCATTTAAAGTAGGTTTTTCCTAAAAATCTATCTTTTTGTGAATGTCTATGGTGGAAAGAGAGCTAAGTATTGCACACATACGAAGCAACTTTTTCCACAGCTGAAGGCACATTGCCACAAATCTTAAAACTTAAAAGTAAGGCACTTTTTTACTTGCAGTGATTTGCACTGGTTAAATCAAACAACAGAGCAACATGATGATGTAGCACAGTCAGATTTACATACATTTAAATTGGCTGATTCACAGAATGATGTCTGGGTACATGCATACCATATAACTATAATCCGCTGACGTCACACTTGTACAAATTGTCACACTTAAACAGAACTCCAAACGGACCATGGTGAGGAAGTATGAAGGAAGGCAAAATTGTTTTAAAAAATATTTTTGCAATGCATCCATGGTTTGATTTTAAATTTTTGGGACTTATGCAGATTCCAAATACACATAAACAGGTATCAATATGTAAGAAAAGTTGGTTTTGCATAATAGGTCCCCTTTAATACATTTAATACATGACAGCACAATATCATCCTGGTTTTACCATTATTCAATTGATTGCTTGAACCCATTTATGATACTCCCTCCATAATAAAAAAAGAAAATACTTTACATTTACCAGGAATGTGTACTTAAGCGCAATTGCAATTAAAACAATGCATGGGTTTTCCCTGTAAAGAGAAATATATATATATATATATATATATATATATATATATATATATATATATATATATATATATATATGTATATATATATATATAGTTGTAGAATTTGTTTTCTAAAAAAAACAATCAAAAGGAATTATACTCCTTAATCACAAGTGTCTCAAAGTGCTTCAAGAACTCATGACATCCCCTGATCTAAACCCACATTCGGACAAGGAAAAACTCAAAAGACCCCAACTAGGGGAAAATATGTAACCGCAGATGTGGGGACCCACCTTCTGGGGTGATGGGCTGCAATGGATGTCGAGTGAGTATAAATATTTGATTGTTACATTAATAGTTAATGTGGGAGTCCAGTCCATCGGGAAGCCAACAGATAGTCATAAGGGGATCTTCTTCCGGGCTCAGCTAGCACGTCATCCAGACAGATGTCTACTATTTATAGATATCTAACTAATCGGTCAAGTTTTTAGTCTGGCTGGCGTCTTATTTATGACTTACACACACACACACACACACATACGCCAAAGTAACTCATTAAAGTCAAGTGTAGGGAAAAAAAAAAAATTGTTAATAAATAATTTTAAGATTGTGTTAAGTGTTAAGTATTAATGATCCAATTTGTATTCCACTTTTGTGTGGGTCCCTCCTATTGTACAGAATGTAAATCAGCTCATTATTTTTGATCATTTTGACCTGCTGATTATGACCCTTGATTTTTGCTGTTCATTGAAATTATTATCACATCTGATGGACCACGTTGCTAATGTAGTCTGCCAAGGACTCGAATAGTCTGGCTGCATTTCACTAGTATTTCTGAGCAATCTGTGTGAGAATCCCACCTATTCATCAGATTGGAACAGGGACCAACGAAGAAGATGAAAGGGAAAGATCAAGTTTCAGAGTTCATGTGTATTTGTTCAGAGCACAGCTGCCAAATACCTCTTCTTTTATCTCTTCCCAAATTAAACAAGGACTGGACTAAACGGAACTTGATTGCTTATAGCTGAATTAATTCAGATTTGTCTAAATATATATACTGGACTCGAAGGAGATTTTGTGTAGTCTTATAGTAAGAGTAGGGAAAACAAAACTAAAGTACGTAGGGTAAAAAGGTCACTGGAGATTAGAAAAGCAAAACTCAGAAGAACATAAATGTGACTTATAACATGACAACATGACATTTAGCAGCAAGCACTGTCCAAAAATTCTTACCGACTCGAACAAGAGGCTGCTGGTGAGGGCACAAGGGAATGAAAGGCACCGCTTCACTCATACAGAAGGGTAACATGAAACAAGACCAGGTAAAAGTAGAGATAATGATCAGTGTGAAACAAGGAAAACTATGTCAAGTCAAAAAAATTAACTACCAAGTAACATTCATTCCTAATTTGACACCTTGATGTACTGTAGAGCTGTGCAATAGGGACAAAATATATATATATATATATATATATATATATATATATATATATATATATATATATATATCCCGATATAGGGTAACTTTTGGACAGTGTATGCCTGAGGTGTCACACTCACTTTAGCTCAGGGGCCACATGGAGGAAAATATATTCCCAAGTGGGCTGCACTGGTAAAATCATGTTATGGTAACTCAAAAATAAACATTCTAAAAATGTACGAATCAAAGTGAGGTTTTTTCACACTTACATGTTGCGGTTAATAGTATTTTATCTTCATTTGCAGTTATTTATAGTTTCTAAATGATGTGATAATGTTCATCAGTCAAATAGGTGGAATTGAGTCTGGAAAACTTTTTTAATCTATCAGAAGATCAAATGAAAAACATCTTACTCAAATTACAGCATTTTGTTTATGTAATTTATTAATTTTTATCAACTGATGTACTATCATGTGGTTTATTCTGTACATTTATAGCATCATCCGCAACAAAACTTGTGATTTTGGATTCATTTCATTAATCACACATGTAGTGTGTATTATTTCCCAGAAAATATGTCCCCAGTCATAAGTACAACATGAAATGTACAGATTATCAAAAGCATTTATTTGGTTCGAAACATTTGTAACTGCAGCTTTTTTTCCACTCAAAATTTCAGCTCATTTTCATACTTAGCAAACTCATCTGATGGCTGAATAAAACCTGTTGACTTTGTATGGGCTGTCATCTCTACACAATTCTGTAGGTGTGTTTTTCTTTTCACCACTTTGTAGTTTTGAGGTAACGTTAGTACTTTGTGGCATTTTAACACTGCTCTGCACTGTTCTTCATGTTGTGTTTTGTTGTTTTAGCGATCAAAAATAATCGATGTGTTCAAGTACCTATACCTGCATGTTTTTTTGGAGATTAGTGTTGTTCAGTTGGTGTCTGCCAACTGAAAGCCAAACAAATGTGTTATCTCTTTCTCAGGTCTTGTCTTGTTTTGGGTTTGTTGGTGTTTTCTTGTCTTTTGGGGTTTTAGTTCCTGTCTATTGCTCTTATTTTGGTTGTACTTCCCGTGTTGTGTGTGCGTTAACCTGACCATACTTTCGCAGTGGCTCCACGCACCTGTTTTCTATTAACAATCATGTCTATTTAAGTTGGGCTCTTGCTGCTTGAGTTTGTGAACCCTTTTCTTGCTGCATGTCTGTAAGCGTTTGCTGTCGTCCAGCGTTCAGTTTGTGTACTAAGTAGCTAGTTTTGTTTAATTTCGTATTTACATAGCTTTTCCTAAGATGCCGTGTTTTTCCTAGATGCACTCGCCTGTGGTTTGACTCTTGGAATAAGAAATTATTTACCAGCAAACTGTCGCCGTTTGCATATTGGGATCACGACTACCATCACGGTCACACAATCCCTCTTCAGGTTTTGTTGTTTTAGCTTCCATTGTGTTTTCCGTCTCTATTACTAGAAAACTGGCAACTTTTCTCGCCGTAAAATGCTACCTCAATGTAGCAGTGTTGCTGCACTTATATTAGCAGCAGCTCAGACATTAAAATTATGATACTAATCAATAGAATATTACATCGTAATGTGACAGTTTGACCCCACACTGTCACTGTTTGACCTTTGACTTCCTCTCAAACCATGTACATTTTTTTTAGTCAGCGGAAAGCATGCTCAACAAACAAATTGTAAGCTGTCACTCACCATTGCTCTGAATGTATGGCTAAAAGAGTCAGGTTGGGGCGTTTGGCTTTATGTAAGTGAGCACACCTGCTTTGACTAATTAGGCCTAATTTGGGCCAAACCATGATTGCCAGGAGCTGGGTGTTGCTGAGGGACACTGGACATTTGAAAGTTGTGTTGTCTAAACCTGAATACACTGGGTACAAAAATGACTGCTTTAAAAATGCAAAAGTACTATGTGAATACTTTTTAGACATGTGATGGTTATTTATGGTAACATTTACAAAATAACTGTTTTCTTAATTTCCCCTGTCAAATTGGTCCCAGCTAGTGGGCGGGGCTATGGGGTATTTAAGTGGGGAAAATGCAATTATTCTGGCAGTCTGCTGTCTGTCACTGACAGAGGAGGTTCTCTGTCCTGAGCAAGAGTTTCGGTCTTCATACATCAAACAACTACTGAGCTGATTATTTTGATGAGATTATGTTGTGATGTAACCGGTTAAATTAATTTTGTCAATTGCTAATTTATTTTGCTAAATTTGTTTTGTCATTTAATTATTTACTTTTATATATTTAATGTTTGACCTTTTGATTGTGAATATATGTATTTTGCTATAATGGATGATTTATATTTTAATTATTTTTAATATGCTTATTTAGATTAATTATATATAGGCTTATTTAACGCATGCGACTTTGAAATATATTTACAATATAAATGTACTATATATAATACACGATACTAATATTGCCTTTATTACTGTTACAGATTGTTGGTGCTTTGTCTTCCTGTTTTGTTCACCTCTTGACACTTTTTGGGATTTAAATAAATGTTTGTAAACTGTTGTCAACTGCGTGACTTGCCATCCTTGATTTGAAGTCTGGTTTGCAAAGGTTACGTTACCTTCACCCGAGGCGGGGTGTGACACGTACGATATACATTTTTATGTTGTACTACAATACATATCGTTATTGTACAGTGCTACCGTGATGCATGCCTAGATATACAGGAACTAATTACAAAATTAAAAACCCCATTTCCATATGAATTGGGAAAATTGTGTTAGATGTAAATATAAACGGAATACAATGATTTGCAAATAATTTTCAACCCATATTCAGTTGAATATGCTACAAAGACAACATATTTGATCTTCAAAATGATAAACATTTTTTTTTTGTAAATCATTAACTTCAGAATTTGATGCCAGCAACATGTGACAAAGAAGTTGGGAAAGGTGGCAATAAATACTGATAAAGTTTGAGAATGCTCATCAAACACTTATATGGAACATCCCACAGGTGTGCAGGCTAATTGGGAACAGGTAGGTGCCATGATTGGGTATTAAAGCAGCTTCCATGAAATGCTAAGTAATTCACAAACAAGGATGGGGTGAGGGTCACCAATTTGAACAGTTTTAGAACATTTCTCAACGAGTTATTGCAAGGAATTTGGGGATTTTACCATCTACGGTTTGTAAAATCATCAAAAAGTTCAGAGAATCTGGAGAAGTCATTCCACGTAAGCGATGATATTGAGGACTTTTGATCCCTCAGGCGGTACTGCATCAAAAACTGACATCAGTGTGTAAAGGATATTGCCACATGGGCTCAGGAACACTTCATAAAACCACTGTCAGTAACTACAGTTGGTCGCTACATCTGTAAGTGCAAGTTAAAACTCTATTATGCAAAGCCTAACCCATTTATCAACAATATCCTGAAACACCGCCGGCTTGGCTAGGCCCGTGCTCACCTAAGATGGACTGATGCAAAGTGGAAAGGTGTTCTGTGGTCTAACGAGTCCACATTTCAAACTTTTTGGAAACAGAGGACATCGTGTCCTCCAGAACAAAGAAGAAAATAACCATTCGGATTGTTATAGGCGCAAAGTTCAAAAGCCAGCATCTGTTATGGTATGGAGGTGTATTAGTGCCCAACGTATGTGTAACTTACACATCTGTGAAGGCACCATTAATGCTGAAAGGTCCATACAGGTTTTGGAGCAACATATGTTGTCGTCCAAGCAACGTTATCATGGACGCCCTTACTTATTTCAGCAAGACAAGTGTTACAACAGCGTGGCTTCGTAAAAAAAGAGTGCGGTTACTAGACTGGCCCGCCTGCAGTCCAGACCTGTCTCCCATCGAAAATGTGTGGCGCATTATGAAGCGTAAAATACGACAGCGGACTGTGGAACGACTGAAGCTTTACATAAAACAAGAATGGGAAAGAATTCCTCTTTCCAAGCTTCAACAATTAGTTTTCTCAGTTCCCAAACATTGAGTGTTAAAAGAAAAGGTTATGTAACACAGTGGTGAACATGCCCTTTCCCAACTACTTTGGCATGTGTTGCAGCCATGAAATTCTAAGTTAATTATTTGCAAAAAAAAAAATGTTACGAGTTTGAACATCAAATATGTTTTCTTTGTAGTGCATTCAATTGACTATGGGTTGAAAATGATTTGCAAATCATTGTATTCCGTTTATATTTACATCTAACACAATTTCCCAACTCATATGGAAATGGGGTTTTTACATTTGTAACGTCATTAATGGTTTGTGCTCAAAATATTTTTGAACCCATGCTAGCATACACATAATACAGCTAAACATTAGACAAATGGGCAATGATTTAAAGACAGTTAGTTAATACGTCCAACCCGTGAATTACCATGAATTGATTAACGTGTTGAAAACCTTATTCAGGTGTTACCATTTAGTGGTCAATTGTACGGACTATGTACTGTACTGTGCAATCTACTAATAAAAGTTTCAATCAATCAAACAGTGCTCCTGCAAATACATTTTGGTTTATAATGGCCAGGTTTGTCAACCAATCTTGCTCACAATTGACACACTTGTGCTTGTCAGTCCTCTAAAGATGTGTACAATATTTCATAGTTTGGTTAAAAACCCTGCCGTGAAAGTGTTTTTTTATAGAGCTGTGTGAGAAAATTGGAATTAAGAGGGCAACGCTTATTTAGTTTACCAACAGCGCTACCATGTATGAAAAATAATAGCACATTCAACACAATTTTTTACTCTTTTGTATGCAGCAGTTTAGGAGTAGAAGAGTTTGGCAAAAATGTGCATACTGTCAAGCGGAAAATTAAGACACCCTCGTATTTTCTAGATTACATTTAATATGTGATAGTTACTTTATAGTAGCACAACTTAGAGATCTTTTTTGTCAACCCTGAGTCGTGAGCGCTTGGTAGCAATGTGTCCTTTGGCTGATTGACCACATGGTTATACAAGAGGGGTGGATGTGGAGCAGCAGAGCATAGCTCAAATTATAGACCAGGCACATTTTATTTTGAGCATTGCTGTCCTCTTTATCATTACTTTGTTTTTAGTATTTGTGTGTGTCTTTCGGAGCCGGTGAATTGTTTTTTAGTTCCAAGGCATGCACTCCACAATGTTCTGGCCTTAAATGAGTTACATCAAACCAGCAGAGTCTCATTCATGTCTCTGTAATTACAATCAGTGTAAAGAGTGTCTGAATAAGACCTACCAGCAGCCTGAGAATAGGTCTGCCTTGACAAAGCATTGACAACTGTAGAACAGACATGATTAAACCCTCTCTATTCATACCTCCTGGTTCTTATTATGCACAAGCTATCTTTTTGAGCTTCCTTTTGTACCAGTATAATTACTTAATCTCAGCACTTCTAGGGTGAATTACTTTGTGCGGCATGCAAATCTCCTCTGACTCGAGCTCCCATGAGGCAGCCATGGAGGATTGCATTTACTGCCTAAAAGTCACAAATGTGTTATTGTTCCACTTCCAGACTGGATCTTCTTGGGTTCCAGTGACAAGCTGCACTGCTTGGTTTTTTGTGCACGTTCTGAAAGTTCAGTTGGAATTGAGACTTTAAAGCGCTTTCGTTTCCTTGCTTTTTGAAAACATTTAATCGGCTATGCAAGAACTGATCCAAAGTGCAGTCTCTTTGTGAGTGTTTTGTTTGCTGTTGAAAATGGGCCTGGGCAACACTTAACTAGAATGGGGGCCCATCAAGGCGGACTGATAAGGACCCAGGGATCTACTCCAGTCAATTACCATTAAAGCGCAAAGTTCAATTCAACAGGCCTTTTATGAAGTACTGCAGAAGAGTAAACAAATTAATTGTGCGTCCACGGTTCCCTAACACAACCGCATGGCCCGAGGCAATCATACATCTGGCAGAGTGATAGCAGCTGTCTCCACCAGGACATAGAAGCAGCGTATTTTCAAACATAGAAAACTACAATTGACTCTGTTTTCCATTGCTCTCTCTATTGCATTCTTCCATTTGTATCAACTTTTTGCACATTGACCATTGGGAAACGAAGTAGTGTGTTTGAATTGTGTCTCTTCAGTGGCTGGGCATTTGATTTAAACTACTACGTGGAAAATACCACCTACAGTAATAATCCCTATTTTTATATAACAGTCTCGTAGTGGACTCCATTTTGCCTCAGTCGCATTGAGACGTGGTTAAACCGCAATTCCTCATTATACACAAAATTCTTAAGATCAATACTCTCACGCCTATGGATCATGTTTTGTTTTGGTCATGTTCGGTTTTGTTTTTTGGACACTCAGTTCCTGTTTTGAACTTCCTGGTTTGTGTTTGTTACCATGACTACTCATTAGTTTTCACCTTGTCTTCATGTCACGCCCCTGTCTTCTTGTCTCACACCTCTTGGCACTTATGTTCATTATTTAAGCCATTCTGTTTCTGTTCTTCATGCTGGCCACATCACCTCCTTCCCGCCCTCGATCACCTGCTTACGCACCTTGATATCCATGCTGCTTTTCTTATACCCTTGTCACAGTAAGTTTTCTTGTTATTTATGCCACAGTGCAAGTTTGTGTTTCATGTTTATAGTTCATTGCCCTTGTGCTAGTCTTTTGTTTTATAGCCCAGTGTTTGTACCGCCATTGTGCGCGCTTTTTGTTGGTTCCTGTTTTTTTTAGTTTTAGAGTTAAAATAAAGATGTCTTTACCTTCACGCCATCGCCGTTTCCACTCCATTCCCTTCGCACCTTGGGAAAACAACCCAAGTCCAAGTTTGACAAATACCTTTTTGGAAGAATAGTGCGTTGGATTTTCATGTGTCTTAAACAATAAAACATTCCTTTTTTTTTTTTCTTGTAACACATGTAAAGACAGTCAATAAATGTCGAAGCATTGCGTTATTACCAGTACTGTGATGAATTGATTAAAAAAAAAGAAATCTGATTAATTCCTCTTTGGAATTTGTATTAATGATGATTAATGTTTAGTGGATGTCGTAATAGTGGCCACCCTGAGATCGGTAGGTCGTGACTTCATACCAAAGACTATAAAAATGGGAGCCGTTACCTCCCTGCTTGGCACTCAGCATCGAGGGTTGGAATTGGGGGTTAAATTACCAGCGTTGCCACTGCTGCTGCTCACTGCTCCCCTGTGGGGATTGGTCAAATGCAGAGGATAATTTCACCACACCTAGTGTTTGTGTGACAAACACTAGGTGTTAACATTAACATTTTAATCACAAGTACATACTATACTTGTGTATATACATGTATATATTAGTGGTGTCAAGAAATGATTTTTGAAATTGTGATTAATTGCTTGCATAATCCAAATTAAATTTTAAGAGACCCCGTATTTTTACACATTGTTTTATTTTCAGAATGTCACATATAAACATTTTTTAAATGTTTTACAAGTTGTTGATTTGCTCAAAACTTGGTGATAGTATAGTAAGAATTAAGTGCACATTTTGAAAGTCTGCAATAATATGGCAAACAAGGTACGGCTATACACCAATAGATAGTGTAGTAAACACACACATAAAAAACAACATTGTGCACCATTTACATCCGCATTTACTCTTCCTTTAACCAGTGGCTTAAACAAACCTGCTTGTTTACCTTTTTAACCGACAGTGCCGATCTCTTTTTTTGTACAGTGCTATTCCAGGTAGTTGTGATAACTTACTGTGAGGTCCAATGGTATTCGGTAAGCTAAATACATTCAGCATCAGCCAGTAGCTACAAATTGTTGGTCTGGTTTGTGCAATACAGTGCTTTTATACTGGTTGTAATTGTGCCCCTTGAAGGTAGTTTGTGTGACGGATCACCCGCGGCGATATGAATGACATCTTGCAGCACATTGGTCTTTACCGATGTTAAGCGGCCTATGCAGTGGCTGTCCGTTTTACAAAAGCATTATTTAACTTGCGTGGTACTCCGCCAGCGTTGAAGTTGTTTGTCATCCTCTGCTTGTTGTCGATTTGATTGATTGATTGATTGATTGATGTAACAATTTTGCTCGAGGCATCCACAATTATGTGGTTTGCTTTTAGATGGTATTTTTAAACTTGTACGCCGATTATAAAAAACTTTCTCGCTGCAAAAGCAACAAATTGCCTCAGGTGTATCTCAACTTCCGCCGGAGTGTTCTTTGAAGCGAAATTGGCCGCTGAACACCTGCTCTGACTTTCATCACTCTTCTTCGCACTCATGTGTGACCTAATCTCTGGCCGTGTTACAATGTGCATTACATTTCAGGTAAGGTGCAGTCGAAAACAAATAGTGCGATTAATCTTCATTAATTTATGATAACCTATTTTTTTATTTTATTATTCACATGCGTTAACGTTGACTGCCCTAGTTATTACATTTCTTTTTGGTACTAAAATACCTTTTGCATTTGTTTTGTGACTTGTGTTTTGTTGCACATTTGCCCTTGAAGCCAAATAAACCCTGCACTTAGTTTTTGTGTCATCTTGAGCTGGTGGATAAAACAGACTATGATCCAGTCATCAATACAACGTACAGTAATCTGAAGGCTGTGTGTGTGTGTGTGCGTGTGTGTGTGTGTGTGTGTGTGTGTGTGTGTGTGTGTGTGTGTGTGTGTGTGTGTGTGTGTGTGTGTGTGTGCATGCGTGTTCTATTTATGAAAGCATCTTACATTTTTATTGAGATGTAAAAAAAACATTTTGCATGTTAATAGTCCCTAATACCAGATTTAAAAGAATAAACAAATCTTTTTTTTATTTATATTTTCCTGCAACCAAAATATTTTTGCAAATAAAACTGCCATTAGCATTACCATTTAATTTAGCATGGATATATTATTATTAAGAAAAACATGACCAAAACATTCTGTCATTCATTTTCAAGGGAAGACATTATTGAAAGCCACGCAAGAACTCAAACTATTTTACTCACATTTACGTAACTGTTATACTTGTTATTATTGTGTATTGTTGTTCTTAAAAGTGCAAATTTAAATGTATGACACAGGATAGACCGTTAAATATGAGAGTATTACATGCACATTACCCACATTTCCAGCTGTCTTCCAAGGGTTCAGTCGGCTGTAGTATACCACTTGTGGTTTATCGACTCTTCCCCTGTGCACAGACAAAAGCTTTGCACAAGATTTTATCCCAACGCAATATTTCTCTAAGTGACAGCGCATGAACTAATGTACAGTTTCAGTACGCTTTGGATACAAATGATTTATACCCTTTAGACTTTTATTTCCTGTAGTTAACCAGAAACTTTGTTGGCAGATTTTCCGAAGATGTTGGCTGGTGTTCAAGAAAGCATCCAGTAAAGGACCGCGGCGCTTGGAGAAGTATCCTGATGAGAAAGCTGCCTACTTCAGGAGCTTTCACAAGGTAATCTCACTGAATCATTATTATCTCTTATCTCGTTGGCTGTGAGGATACTTCATGGCACTTGTGTACAAGCACTCACTTTATACATGATGTCAACGCCAATGGCGCTCGTGCCTTAAGATATTTGGGTTCAAATTGATTATTGTTATTATTATTGGATTCATATTTCCTTTATCGTCCCAAAATACAGTTCAGTTTTATTTGGAAGGTGTGCCAAAAATGATGTGTTCTCCTGTCATTATTTTGTTCTCATAGATTAAAATGGCAAAAAGAGTTGAGTTTACAGTATTGCAGTGCACGGTTGCATGATATACATGATATATGACACAAATGATATAAATTTGGCCAACGATAGATCTTTTAATTCTAACATTCTAACACATTCTAGCTGTGTTTCGCAAAATTTGACCGTGACAAGCAAACAAAGGCATCCTCAACGCGATGTAGTAAACTGCAATAAACTGTTTCTTACAAGTACTATTATCATTGGAAAAGGAATAGCTCAACATGCTTCACTACACACTGTAGTGCAGTGATGAAATGTATACTTTTTTTTTTTTATCACAAAGTATTTTTTTGTGTTTTTTTGTTATTGTTTACAAACTCAGGAAATAAGAGCCAATAGTAGTTTTGGCTTTTGTTTTGTTAATTTGCACTAATGACGTTATTTTGTATGTAATACAAGGGAATAAAGACATCATTTAAATGGGAACTGGACTTATTTGTAATTGTGCCTATTGTTCACAATCCTTATAAGAGACAAGAAAACAATGTGTTTTTTTGCATTTTAATTTGTAATATTTTACTCATCAGTGGCTAGCAATGCAACTTAGGTGTTTATTTTGAAGTGAAGTGAATTATATTTATATAGCACTTTTCTCTAGTGACTCAAAGCACTTTTACCTAGTGAAACCCACATTTAAACCAGTGTAGGTGGCACTGGGAGCAGGTGGGTAAAGTGTCTTACCAAAGGACACAACGGCAGTGACTAGGATGGCGGAAGCGGGGATTTAACCTGGAACCCTCAAGTTGCTGACACGACCACTCTACCAACCGAGCTATACCACCCCATTTTGTTGGCAATTTCCGCCTTAGTTTTTGTAACTGACCTATTTTCAGCTGACTAAACAGGGACGATAACGAGTCAAAACAAAGACAGAAGACATCCAATCATATTTTTTTTTCGTCTTTAGGTGGGTGGGACAAGTTATGAATTTATCCAATCACAGTAGCATGGAGGCAGGGGTAAATCACGGCGGGTATCCAATATGAACTACAACTACAAAGACAGTGTTTGGATTTTTCACCGGCAAACAAGACTATATTTTAGGGATCTAACGATAAACTGTAATAATGATGCTGGCAACAACACTCCCGACGATTAGTATTACCATTTTAAATTAAAGTTATCTAAAAAGTGATAACTCCACTTTTATTAATACACTGGTCACAGCGGAATTACTGGTGCCAGCTCGCTATCCTAAATGCTAAC